>NW_022196914.1:45462845-45466388 GCF_008632895.1 Mastomys coucha | reverse complement strand
CAGAAGATACCATAGAAAACATTGACACAACAGTCAAAGAAAATGCAAAATACAAAAAGTACCTAACCTAAAACATCGAGGAAATCCAGGACACAATCAGAAGATCAAACCTAAGGATAATAGGTATAGAAGAGAGTGAAGACTTCCAACTTAAAGGGCCAGTAAATATCTTCAACAAAATTATAGAAGAAAACTTCCCTAACCTAAAGAAAGAGATGCCCATGAGCATACAAGAAGTCTACAGAATGCCAAATAGACTGGGCTAGAAAAGAAATTCCTCCTGCCACATAATAGTAAAAATACCAAATGCACAAAACAAAGAAGGAATATTAAAAGCAGTGAAAAAGGTCAAATAACATATAAAGGCAGACCTATCAGAATTACACCAGACTTCTCGCCAGAGAATATGAAAGCCAGAAGATTCTGGGTTGATGTCATACAGATCTTAAGAGAACACAAATGTTCTATATAGGCTACTATACCCAGCAAAATCTCAATTACCGTAGATGGAGAAACCAAAGTATTCTATGACAAAACCAAATTTACACAATATGTTTCTACAAATGCAGCCCTTCAAAGGGTAATAAATGGAAAACTCCAACACAAGGAGGGAAACTACATCCTAGGAAAAGCAAGAAAGTAATCTTCCAACAAAACTAAATGAAGATAGCCACATGAACAGAATTCCAACTCTACCAACAAAAATAACAGGAAGCAACAGTTACTTTACCTTACTATCTATTAATATCAGTGGACTCAATTCCCCAATAAAATGACATAGACTATCAGATTGGGTATGTAAACAGGACCAAACATTTTGTTGCACACAGGAAACCCACCTCAGTGACAAAGACAGACAGTACCTCAGAAGAAGAGGCTGGAAAACAATTTTCTAAGCTAATGGTCCCCAAGAAAAAAGCTGGAGTAGCCATTCTAATATCGAATAAAATCAACTTTCAACTTAAAGTGATCAAAAAAGATAAGGAGGGATACTTCATACTCATCAAAGATATGATCTATCAAGATGAACTCTCAGTTGTGGACCTCTATGCTCCAAATGCAAGGGCATCTACATTCATTAAAAGAAAAAAATCTTTACTAAAGCTCAAAGCACACATTGCACCCACACACAATAATAGTAAGAGATTTCAACACCCCACTCTCAGCAAAGGACAGATCATGGAAACAGAAACTAAACACTTTTTATCCTAAAACAAAAGGATATACCTTCTTCTTAGCACCTCATACACGTTCTCCAAAATTGACCATATAATTGGTCACAAAACAGGCCTCAACAGATACAAGAAGATTGAAATAATTCCTTGCATCCTACCAGATCACCATGGACTAAGGCTGCTCCTCAATAACAACATAAACAACAGAAACCCCACATATACATGGAAGCTTAACAACACTCTACTCGTTGATAACTTGGTCAAGGAAGAAATAAAGAAAAAAATTAAAAACTTTCTAGAGTTTAATGAAAATGAAGCCACAACATACCCAAACTTATGGGACACAATGAAAACAGTCCTAAAAGGAAAACTCATAGCTTTAAGTGCCTACAAAAAAGAAACTGGAGAGAGCATACACCAGCAATTTGACAGTACATCTGAAAGCTCTAGAACAAAAAGAAACAAATTCACCCAAGAGTAGTTGAAGGCAGGAAATAATGAAACTCAGGGCTGAAATCAACCAAATCAAATCAAAAAGAACTATACAAAGAATCAACCAAAAAGGAGCTGGTTCTTTGAGAAAATCAACAAAATAGATAAACTCTTAGCCAGACTAACTAGAGGGCACAGAAACAGTATCCTAATTAACAAGATCAGAAATGAAAAGGGAGACATAACAACAGACACTGAGGACATCCAAAAACTCATGAGATCCTACTACAAAAGCCTATACTCAACAAAACTGGAAAACTTGGATGAAGTAGACAATTTTCTAGACAGATACCAGGTACCAAAGTTAAATCAAGATCAGATAAATGACCTAAACAGTCCCATATCTGCTGATGAAATAGAATCAGTTATTAATAGTCTCCCAACATAAAAAAGCCCAGGACCAGATGGGTTTAGTACAGAGTTTTATAAGACCTTCAAAGAAGACCTAAAACCAATGCTCCTCAAACTATTCAACAAAATACAAACAGAAGGTTTTCTACCCAATTCTCTATGAAGTCAGAATTATTCTTATATCTAAACCACACAAAGACCTAACAAAGAAAGAAAACTTCAGACCAATTTTCCTTATGAATATAGATGCAAAAATACTCAATAAAATTCTTGCAAACCAAATCCAAGAACACATCAAAATGATCATCCATCATGATCAAGTAGGCTTCATTCCAGAGATGTATGGATGGTTCAATGTATGGAAATCTATCAACATAATTCAGTATATAACAAATGCAAGAAAAAAAACATATGATCATCTCATTAGATGCTGAGAAAGCATTTGACAAAGTCCAACATCCCTTCATGAGAAAAGTCTTGGAAAGATCAGGAATTCAAGGCCCATTCTTAAACATAGCAAAAGCAATATATAGCAAACCAGTAGCTAACATCAAACTAAATGGAGAGAAACTTGAAGCAATTCCACTAAAATCAGGGACTAGACAAGGCTGCCCACTCTCTCCCTACCTATTCAATATTGTACTTGAAGTCCTAGCCAGAGCCATTATACAACAAAAGGAGATCAAAGGGATTCAAATTGGAAAAGAAGTCAAATTATCACTATTTGCTGATGATATGATAGTATAATTAAGTGACCCAAAAATTCCACCAGAGAGCTCCTAAACCTGACAAACAACTTCAGCAAAGTAGCTGGACATAAAATTAACTCAAGCAAATCAGTGACCTTCCTCTACACAAAGGATAAACTGGCTGGGAAAGAAATTAGGGAAACAACACCCTTCACAATGTCACAAATAGCATAAAACCTTGGTGTGACTCTAACTATGCAAGTAAAAGATCTGTATGACAAGAACTTCAAATCTCTGAAGAAGGAAATCGAAGAAGATCTCAGAAGATGGAAAGATTTCCCATGCTCGTGGATTGGCAAGATTAATATAGTAAAAATGGCCATCTTGCCAAAAGCAATTTAGATATTCAATGCAATCCCCATTAAAATTCCAACTCAATTCTTCAATGACTTAGAGAAATTTGCAAATTCATCAGAAATAACAAAAAACCTAGGATAGTGAAAATTATTCTTAACAATAAAAGAACCTCTAGTGGAATCACCATCCCAGACCTTAAGCTATACAATGGAGCAACTGTCATAAAAACTGGATGGTATTGGTACAGTGACAGGCAGGTTGATCAATGGAATAGAATTGAAGGCCCAGAAAGGAACCCACACATCTATTGTCACTTGCTCTTTGACAAAGGAGCTAAAACAATCCAATGAAAAAAAGATAGCATTTTCAACAAATGGTGTTGGCTCAACTGGTAGTTAGTATGTAGAAAAGTGCCAATTGATCCATTCCTTTCTCCTTGTACAAAGCTCAAGTCCAAGTGGATCAGGGACCTCCACATC
>NW_022196914.1:45449968-45461965 GCF_008632895.1 Mastomys coucha | reverse complement strand
TCAAGAAGAAGGAAGACCAAAAGGTGGACATTTCATTCCTTCTTAAAAGGGGGAACCAAGTACCCACGAAGGAGTTGCAGAGATTAACTATGGAGCAGAGACTGAAGAAAAGGCAAGCCAGCCTAAATATAGCTATCTCCTGAGAGGCTCTGACAGTACCTTACTAATATAGATGTAGAGGCTCACAGACATCTATTGAACTGAGTACAGGGTCCCCAGTGAAGGAGTAGAGAAAGGACCAATGGAGCTGAGGGGTTTGTAGCCCCTTAGGACGAACAACAATATGAACTAGCTAGTACCCTCAGAGCTCCCAGGGTCTCAACCACCAACCAAGGACTGCACATGGAGGGGTCTGATTGTTCTGTCAGCATGTGTATAGTAGTGTATTGCAAATTTGATCATCAATAGGAGTAGAGGACCTCGGCCCTGTGAAGGTTCTGTGCCCCAGTGTAGGGGAATGCCAGGGCCAATAAGTGGGAGAGGGTGGGGTGGCAGGTATGGGGAGGAGGGAGGCAACAGGGGTTTGTTTTTGTTGTTTTTTTTTTTGTTTGTTTGTTTCTTTGTTTTTTGGAGGGGAAATTGGGAATGGAGAAATTTACATGTAAATAAAGAAAATATCTAATAAAAAAAAAGAAAAATGCAAATCGATCCTTTCCTTTCTCCTTGTACAAAGCTCAAGCCCAAGTGGATCAAGGACCTCCACATAAAACCAGACACACTGAGGTTACTCAATCACAAAAGAACACACATGGTATTCACTCTCTGATAAGTGGTTATTAGCCCAGAAAGATCGTAATACACGAAGTACAATCTACAAACCACAAGAAACTCAAGAAGAAGGAAGATCAAAGTGTGGCTTCTTTGTTCCTTCTTTAAAGGGTTAACAAAATACCCATGGAAGGAGTTGCAAGGACAAACTATGAGTAGAGAGTGAAGGAAGGACAATCCAGAGACTGCTCCACCTGGGAATCCTTCCCATATTCAATCATCATATCTAGACACTATTGTGAATGCCAGCAAGTGTTGGCTGACAGGAGCCTGATATAGCTGTCTACTGAGAGGTTCTGACAGTACCCGACTAATACAGAAGTAGAGGCTCACAGCCATCCATTTGACTGAGTACAGGGTTCTCAATGAAGGAGCCAGAGAAAGGACCCAAGGAGCTGAAGAGTTTGCAGTCCCTTAGGAGGGACAACAATATGAACTAACTAGTACCCTCAGAGCTCCCAGGGACTAAACAACCAACCAAAGATTACACACGGTGGGACTAATGGCTCCAGCAGCATATGTATAGTAGAGGATGGCTGACTAGGTCATCAATGGGAGGAGAGGCCCTATGCCCCAGTGTAGGGAAATGCAAGGACCAGGAAGAGGGAGAGAGTGGGTTAGTGAGCAGTGGGAATGGGTTTTTTATTTTGTTTTGTTTTTTTTTTTTTCAGAGGGGAAATTGAGAAAGGATATATCACTTGACATGTAAATAAAGAAAATATCTAATAAAAAATAAGAAAGTATAAATGAAAATTTTTCATTTCTAATCACCACAATTGATGGACATCAATGGCAATACATATTTTTCATAGAACTCTGTACCACTGAGAAGGTTTTAAGCAGCAGAGAGACCTACAACTATTTTCCTAATATGCAGAAGCAACTGACATACTTGATGGTGAAAAAAAAATTGGAGAATAGAATGTTATGATTTGGAGCAGAATCTCCTTCAGAAGCCTGTATTTCTGAGACAAGTAAGTGCACAGGACCATCACCTGGCCCTGTCTATAGCAGCTTGCCCACTCAGATTTCCCTCCTTAGTCCCATAAATTCCCTGTGCACCAAATTGGTCCAGTTGTAAAGTTTTCCAAACTTCCCGTTTGAATTTCCTTCAGATTTCCTTCATATTTGTTTATTTTTTTACAATAGTTTAGCAACTATTCATCACTGCCATATTTAAAAAAATGGCTTCAGGGCTAGAGAGAAGTCTCATTGTGACAAAGGACTTGAGCCAGACCTGGCAACCTGAGTTTTGATCCACATGATGCAAAAAAAGGATTGACTTTTGCAAGTTGTCCTTTCACCTCTGCTTGGACCCCAGCCTTGGTGAATGAACATGTGCATGGACAGAAAAACACACATATGTACACATAAATGATATGTTAAAGTCAAATATGACCTATAGTATGTTATACACAAGTGATAGGAAGAGGCTCTCAAATGACCACATTAGACTGTCCTCATGATAGTATTAACTGCAATTTTTTATTTGTGATTCTATAAAGATTTGCAAAATCATTTCTATTTATTTGTACACATGGGCAGGTGTGTGTGTGTGTGTGTGTGTGTGTGTGTGTGTGTGTGTGCATGTGTAGGTCATTTTGGAATATGTATTCTCATTCTCCAATTTAGGTTCCAGGGAATAAATTCAAGTCATCAGATTTGGTGGTAAGCTCCTTTATCAGCTGAGCTATCACAATTGTCCCTCACAAGAGACAATTTTAGCTTAAAAATCTAATGTCTGAGATCAGCTTGTAGCTCTTTATAAAATGCCATCATTACATTTTTGTTCCTTTTTAATTGTCACTTATTTTGAATGAAATTTTGTTTGGACTAAGTAGGTGTTGAAGAAACTCTATTGGAAACATTTTTTGACATTAAAACTTCCAAGGAAGTACAAACTTGAATAGCCTGAGAAATGTCAGTCAGTTGGACACATGTTTCTGGTAGTTACTACCAGTGTGCTTTGGAACATAATGTTAAATTTCTAAATTGTTCCTCTTTTAGGAAAGTGTTACTAGATTGTGCCCATTCTTCTTGATCTAAATTGTAAGTTCTGTCTGGACCCTGAGTTTTGAAGAGCAGCTGATTTCTGAAGCTTCAGCCTTTCTCTCCAGAAAGTCTTCCTCACTCCCATTAGCTCTTTTTTTTTTTTTTTTTTTTTTTTTTTTTTTTTTTTTTTTTTTTTTTTTTTTTTTTTTAACCTCTGTATGACCAAATGATTTCTGGGATCTGTACAACCATTCTTGTCTCTGTCCATAAGGTAGTTCTGCCAGATTGCTCTTATTAAAGAGACTTGAGACTAAACTTGTCTTTGAATAGATGTCAAACTCAGCACAGATGGAATGTATATACTTGCTGGCTAGTTGTCAAGTTGCAGTAATGTCTAGTAGCCATCTCTATTTGTTGTCAGAGACCATGATCACTTGCTATTGATATTTGCTCTGGTCTCCTTCAAGGACAGAGACCCATTTTTCCTCATGTCCACATTTCCAGGGAAGGTGGCTTCCACGTTTGCTTTTTGGTCAGTATGCACTCATCCTTCCTCTTTCAGGTAAAGGTCTAGTGCTAGGTCCAGATAATGCACACGTGCTATTAATATAATTGTAGTCTCCATGATCCCCTGTACATAACTACATGGTAATTATTTGCTGCTTGTACTATAAGACATGAATAAACATCATCTTATAAAACTAAACCTAGTGACATGGACAAAGAGACCAAGAGGCCAGTGAGAAAAGTCATCTTTCTCTCTTAAGAAGAATGTCCTGATACCATAATGTTGCAGGCAGATTCCAGAATTATTCTCTGTTATCTTAGCATGATTTTAAAGTATGTTGTAGCCATTCTGAGAAAAATGTACTGGGTTCTTGTCTTCTTCCTTCCATATCTGATACTGAAAATGGAGTTGGAAAAGTATATGCTATATTTTTGATGAAGGCAAATAACATTTGTTTATAGGCCAATCATTATATTGCCAGTAAAAACCTAGGCACCTGAACACTTGAGATCAAGTTACAGCACCCAGTTCTATTGTACAGAGTCATTTTCCATCTGAAGAATGGAAAATGATGTTTCTATTTAATACTAGCTCATATCTGATTTATGCAGGGAAAATGACAAAGGTATTGTTCGTGAAAGGGCTGGTTCTTAATCAAATAGGAAGTATTGTCGTTACTTAGTGCTCTTTTAAAATTATCAATAGAAAACCAAGCATTGCTCTACTTGCAATTGGCAGCAAGAACAATGATGGACTTTATTATTTTTGTTTGGAAACAAAACTCTGTCGTATAATTTTTTTTTAATGCCACCAAATGTTCTCAATCACAACATACCATATATTTTCTTAAATGAACATTTTACTCAATCTAACCTAGACTTTAGCAAGATAGTATATGTCAGGAATCCAGTCTTAGGAGTCAATATTTATATAAGGGTATCAAAGACATTCTATACAGTAAAAGCTCTTATATAAATGACCAGATATTAAATTATTAATGGCCCAAATAATATTTTCTATTGACTAAACTCTAGTTACATTCGACTCTCTATGCCTATGACTGGCATCTCATTTGCCATCTAGGATACTATCCAGACAAATTTAGAGCATGTTATGTTATTAAGCTCCACATGAGTATCATTTGAGGTGGCAAAGGAAGACATATCTTGGATCCACAGTCTCCAGTCATGCTTCTTACTTTCATAATTACATTTTTCCACATGTTGAAGGAAAAAAAAAAGAAACCAGTATCCACCTACTTTGTTTCTCAGCTAATTCATTTCAGTGGAATACATTTAAAACAATTAACCTAGTTGATTCTACTTTTTGCTTAAAATTTTTAAATTGTGTGCGTGTATGAGTGTGTCATACTGATGCATAGTAGGCTTGTTGAGGTGAGCTTTCTCTTTGCACTGTGGGTCCCATGGGAAAGACTCAGCTCATAAGACTTAATAGAACTTGCCTTTACCTTCACATCACTTACGTATGTATGTTCTATGTTTTATTCACAAAGGTGTCAGTTCCCATCTCTAGTACTGACAACAGCAGCTGGTAGGGATCAGCACAGCATTTCACTAAATCCTGACCTCCATGATGTGCTCAGATTTACTCTAGAGTTGCAAGCCTCTCAAGGGAAAGACATAATGAAAAAAGATGTAGAGGAAGGGAAAAAGAAAAGAGGAATCAGAAAAGTAAGGAGGGAAGAGAGAAAGAGAGAGAAGAGAGAGCATACTGTTTGTCAAATAGCTTTTGGGAGGTTAAGAATAAGTGAAGGTCATCAGATCTCTGTGATTTAAAGACAAGATAGTTTCCAAGGGACATTCATACACTATTGTGTTTTGTAATGCATATCGGAAACAAGGAGACTAGGCTTGTTATCTCTTGTTAAGGGCAACTGGTGCTAATGCTTCTGCTATTTACATTTAATTTCTATATTTCTCTGTCCAAAAAAATGTATTTCTTGGAAAGTCAATTTACTAATAAATAGACATTAGAATGACTTTATTCCTTTTTCAAACTGCTTTAGGGCATAGATTTAATCATTGGGCATTAGAATTCATTTTAGAAAAATCCTGTAAAATATAGTTATTAAATCAAGCTACTTAATATGTTTTCCTAAGGATTAATTGTGTATAGAAAAAAAAACCCTATTTTATATTTTCATCAGTCATTAACACAGCTGCCATGCTGCGATTTTTCTCCTTGATGACTTTCTTTAAATAGATGTACCAAAAAGAATGTTGTGTGAGTCACTCCCAAGCTATCGTGCTTGTTCTGTGATTAAATAATGCCACTCTTAAAGAGAGAAAAATGCCTACTTTAGGAATTTGCTCTTAAGAAAAAGGAGGCTTCATTTGAACAAAATGCAATCAATCCAAAAATTGGCAGTTTGATATTTTATTATATGTATGATTGTCTCAATTTTCATTTAATTTTCTTTAGTAAAAAACTGGATTTCCTCCCCATTGGTTTAGTTTGAGATCCTGAATAAAACATAACCTGTTTTATTTTCCTAATCTTTAAATGAAGACAGCACTTACATTGACTATTTTGAGGAACAAAATGTTAATGATGTTAAATTATTTTAATTAAAGTAAGGCAGCTTTCTGAAATAAAGATATTAAAATATCAATTGCTTTGTGCTTCAAATTGTGCACTAGTCTAGCCTTTCAATTATTTGTTCTATATTTGAAAAAATTAATGGTTCACGATGACTTATTAGCTGTGAAGTTCAAATAACTGTTATTTAGCTTTGTAATGCAATAGAAATTCTGGGGTTCTATTAAAGTTCCAGAAAATAACATAGGTTTATAATTTCAAAGTTTTATTATATTTTATTAAAAGTTCATTAAATTAAAATTTACAAATATTTAAGTGTAAAACCAAACTCAAGAAAAATGTGAAAGATAATAGTCCTTACTCGGGAAGTCTAACCCAGTGGGGACTATATAGTTTCCATCTTCCTGTCCTAAATTGAAGGTTTCCAAGTTTATCCTCACCTATCTTTGCCATGCCTCTACTAACCCTCATCACTGAGCAGCTATTCTATAGTGGTTCTATGTTATTCCTTCAAAGGGGGCCTGGGATAATCCATATAATTTAGAAACATCACTCTGTCCATCCTACCAGCCCTGACTGGGCCATCAAAACAGTATAAACCACTTTCTAGATCAGTTTCTCAGGTTTTGTTTTTTATTGAAAAAATTTGCAGATGTGTATGTCTGTCTGTGGATTCCTACATGTGGTATAGGTCCCCTTAGGGAACCAGATGCTTGGATCCTCCTGGAGCTGCTAGATTGTAGATACTGGTCCTCTGTGATCTTAATTACTGAGCCATTTCTCAGTAATTTTACTTTTGACTTTTATTCAAAGTTAGAGAAAAAGGGAAGTGACCTTAAAACAAAGAAAAAAAGTGTGAACATGAAGAAAAGCAGAGAATTATAGTAAATCCCCCCTCTCTCTTGTACCACCCCTTTCTCTACCATTTCTTTCTCTCCTCTTTTTCTTGTGTTTTTTCAGGTTGTCCAGAAAAGGCAGAAACTTACAGAATTCACAGTGCTCCTCCTCAGTAGCTGTGAGAGTGTTGGTGTCGAGCTCCATGAGAAGCTGAAAAAACATCTTTTAAGTGGTCCTGGGCACCCGAATTGCGAAGAGTGGGATAGCACAACAAAGAAGGGAATCAATAAATAAAATTAGTTAAATAGCATAGACATCACAATGCTTAAACAGATTCTATAGCTTTTAAGCCTATCTTGTGACACCATGAACAAGTTCCATAAAATGGGTACAGTGTAGCCCAAAGTACAGTGATAATTAAATGAGATAATTCATTTACTATAAGAACTTAAGTACTATAAAAGAGACTGGCTTCAGCAATAAGAGTCAATTTTTGCCATAGTTCAGAGACAATTTAAGCAGTGTTCCAGCATTTGAGAAGCTAAGGTATGAGGATGACAACCTGAGGCCAGCCTATCCCAAAACAAAAATGATGATTTCACTTCTAAAATTTGACAATAAATAGAGATTTCTGGGGACAACACATGAGTTTTCAAATAGTATATCTGATAGGTTGCTGACAAGGATCCTACCCTGGTTTTCAGAAGCTCAATAATAATTAGAATGGTATGTTTTTTTTTTAATGGAGTGAGTATTAGCATTTAACCAATGTTACTCAGAAGGTTCATGTATTTGCCTTCCATCATCACCCTGAGAAACTGTAATCATATCCAATACTGAAGCAAGATGACTACCTGGTACATGAAGCAGGGCCATTCTAGATACACACCAGCTTCTTAGGTTGATTCTAAGAATCACAGAATTACTGCTAGCTCTGTAGGTTAGGTGTCTGCTCCCATCTGAAAAGGACTGCTTTTAGAATATTTTTCCCTCAAACATTTTTTGACTGAAGAATCTGTCTAATGTTCTCTTGCAGAGGAATTTTAATCCAGCAGCATGGTTGTTCTGGTAAAGGAACATATCCCAAGTCCTAGGGCTGTGTGATCTAGCTGGAATGATACACCTTTAATCCCTCTGGCTGAAATAAAAAACATACCCTTAGTACAAACACCTTTAATCCCAAACAATGAAAGTAAAGTTACTTTGTAGAAAGAAGCAGCCTGTATAAGCAAAAGATGTCCCACTACACTGCAAAGACACTTGATCAGCTGTCTTTATAGCAGCTTTATTCTTAGTAGCCAGAAACTGGAAACAATCTAAATGACCCTCAGCTACAGAACGGATCAAGAAAATGTGATACATCTACACAATGGAACACGATTCAGCTATTAAAACATAGATATCATGAAATTTACAGGCAAATGGATGAAACTAAAAAAGTATTATGCTGAATGAAGTAACCATGACCCAGAAAGACATGAATGGTATGAATTCACATAATGACCACACATAAGTGGACTTTAGCCGTAAGGTACAGGGTAACGATGCTACAATCTACAGGCCCAACAGAACTAAGTAATAAAGAGGAACAAAGGGAGGATTTGTGAATCTCACTCGGAACAGGAAACAAAATCATCTTCAGAAGTGAATGGAGGAAGGGAACTAGATGGGAGACAGGGTGGGGAGGAGAATGAGGATAAAAATCAGGTGTGGGGAGGGGGGTTTTGGAAAAGATCTGGGAGTGAGAATTGCAATTGATGGGGACTTCTCTTGGACTAGCTAGAAAACTGGGACAGAAGAGGTTCTAGAGAGTCTGTGGGGGTGACCCTAGCTGAAAGTCCTACCAGCTGGAGGTATGGACGTATGGCTACCTCCTGTAGCCAGGCAGAACCTCCAGTGGAGGGAAGGACATCAACCCACCCACAAAACCTTCAACCCAAAACTTGTCCCGCCTACAATATGTGCAGGGATAAAGATGGAACAGAGATTGAAGGAATAGCCGACCAATGACAGGTCCAACTTGAGACACATCCCATGTAAGAGAGCTAATCCCTGACACTCTTAGCAATACTCTGGTATGCTTGTAGCCTGTCATGCCTATCTCCTGAGAGCTTCATCCAGCAGAGATGAAGACACAGCCCAATATCAGGTGCAATTGGGTAGCAAGTCTTGTAATAAAAACAAAAACAAAAAAACAATGCCCAAGGCACTGTGGTGTAACAACAACAAAAACAAACGAACAAAACTCCAAGGTACCATTGGGTTTGTTTCATGTTTCACATCTACTGCTTAGCATGGGTCTTACATTTATGGTTTGTATACCCAGTGAGTCTCCCTTGGAGAAGCTTGATTCTTCCTTTGTTAGTGGTTATCAATTGGAGATAGCTTCAGGGTTTACAGATTGAGGGCTGTGTTTCCATCCCCTTACAGCACTGGAATCCTGTCTGGCTGTGCATGCTGCCACAGTCCCTATAACTTTACATGAGCATCAGTCTTGTTCCATCTTCCTGCCATACTTCTCACAACCTCTCCACCTACTCTTCCACAGTTACCTGGAAGATGAAGGGGGTGGGATGATTGTAATGAATAATTTACAAAATGTTCATACATATGAAAGCACAGTTTTGCATATATGTATGTATATGTGTGTGTGTACATACATTTATAAATTGAGAGTTTCACCTAAAGATGAACGAAATGTATAATGTCTGCTTTCAACAACGCATGTGACCTGTGTATTTCCAGGACCCCAGTTATAAATTTAAAATTTAAACTTAAATCTGGAATTAGACTAATTGCATTTGTGTTCACTGTCTTGAGGGGCAGACTATTCTGTCTAGTTTTTAAATTTGTGTCATAGACTTGAACTCACATATATCTCCCATAACAGAAATAGTTTTATTACTGAAAAAGTGATTTGGGGAATGGAAATTTAGAACAATCAGGTGAACTGTAAAATTTCAATTCTTTACAAAAACAAAAAAATGCTGCAGTTAATTCTGTATTAATTTTGTTAATAGTAGCATTTGGCACAAATGAGAGCTACACTAAACTTGCACCTGATTTCCTAGATAGCTTTTACTTTCCTTTCTATTCTATCAGCTATTTAAGCAGTACACCTATGAGGGCACAACTGTTAAGTCAACCCCTCATACAGTGAATACTTCTCCACATGTCTGATGTGGAACATGTCTGAGGTACACAGAACCTCCTCTCCAGGTAGAAACACAGATCCACTCACAATGCTAGCCAAATGCTAGCCAAATGCTAGCCAGTATTTATTATTGCCTTAAACCTATCATTTACCTTTAGTAACTTATCACTAACGTTGTAGGGAGAAAAAAACCTGACCTTATAAAACAGGCTAAATAATACACTAAAAATATTATTTCTCCAAAAGAAGAGTAAATAACTTTTAAAGTAGATTCTTACTTATTGAGTAAAGTTGGATTATATATATATATATATTTTTTCTTTAATGTAAAATGCTTGTTTTTCTACAGTTTCCATTAAGACATGTGGTTTGTTCCACATTTTCTTTATTAACAATTCTCTTTGTATCTGTGCTATTTAAATCAATCTATTCAAGTATCCCAGCTAAGGTATAATTAGGATGTGCAGATATAGTTACTGTTTGCTGAAAATATAATTAATTAGATCTAGGATTCAGAAGGTTTTGCCTGCTATAGATCACTTTTGAGTTTAACAACTGGTGCTACCCATTCCTTAGCAAACTAAATGTTATTTTATTTATAACTGCAGATAATTTGAAAAAAAGAACTAGGTAAATGGTAAGGAACAGTATTTAAAATGACTTTTATCAGAATGAAAATTTTCTTTTTGTTTGGTGTGGTTTTGTTTTGTTTTGTCTTTTAGTTTTTCGAGATAGGGTTTCTCTGTGTAGCCCTGGCTGTCCTGAAACTAGCGCTGTAGAACACATTTCATCTTTTCTAGCTAGTGAAATCACGTTTTTACCTTTATTTCCAGAAAATATTTCCCTGTCCATTCTATCCATGGGCATAATTTATAAAGTAAGTTTCCTTTGGTTTCTCTATTCCATTAAATGATTATTTCTTTGGTTATGTAGCTTGATATTTAGACATAAAACAATTGATTCTACATATCATTAACCAAACCCATATATCGCACTGTACAATACCACAAATTTGGTAGGTGGAGAGTGGTGGACAGATCAATAGATACTTTGTTGATACTAATAATTATCATTGAAAATTATAAGGATAAATTATTCAGTTTCCAATTTTAAACATCAGATCTTTAGCATAGCATACTTAATAATCTATGTTTAATACAGAAATTTTTTATGCTTATGTGGGAAAGACCTAAGATAGTACCAATGAATTTTAAGCTTTCAGTTTACTTTTTGATTTATTGTGCATTTTAGAATGACATTATTCTTTGTTGTTGAGATGTGGGAGATTCTTTGTTGTCCTCTAAGATGTTAATTCATTCTGAAGAAGAAACCATTGAAAATGAAATCAGACACTATATCTATATATAAATATAGATATATAGATATATAATTTGTTTTTACAACAGATACTTCCACTGTTAGATAGTTTTACTATTGGTCTTGATCAGGTTTTCAGGGCATCATGGAATTTTCCCATCCAACTACTGACCTATATTACCTGGCACATTATGAGAAGAAAGCACAACTTGAGTTAACAGAATCAGTTCATGCTCCCACACGAACTGTGAGGCACTGCTCTTGGATTCCCAGTCAGCACTGAAAAAATGGTAATTTTCTAATTTGAACTTTATCAGATCTGTTATTATAAAGTCTTTCTCCTTTTAGAGAGTTTACTGTAAAAGAAGTGGCAACCAGAACCAGTGTTCAAATTTTGATAAGTGCTACAAACTCAAAATTTCACGAACCCTTGGTAAGCCCCAGGAGACACAAAGAAAACTACACCAGGACAATCATAATAAAAGTTCACAAAATCAGTGACAAAGAGTTAGAGAGAAAGGACACTTTTACACAGAGAACAAAACAAATAATGATAAATTTCTTATTAGAGATAAGGCAAGTACAAAATGGAAAGATGTCTTAGAAGTATTGAGAGACTTCTTACTGTCAACCTGAGAGTCTTCTATTACCAAGAGAAATTATCTTTCAAAAATGAAGGTGGAACCAAATACCCACGGAAGGAGTTGCAGAGATTAACTATGGAACAGAGACTGAAGGGAGGGCAAACCAGCCTAAATATAGCTATCTCCTGAGAGGGTCTGACAGTACCTGAGTAACACAGATGTAGAGGCTCACAGCCATCCATCGAACTGAGTGCAGGGTCCCCAGTGAAGGAGTTAGA
>NW_022196914.1:45425157-45449654 GCF_008632895.1 Mastomys coucha | reverse complement strand
AGGGGAAACTGGGAATGGAGAAATTTACATGTAAATAAAGAAAATATCTAATAAAATAAAATAAAATATACAATTAAAAAAAGTTAAAAAAAATGAACGTGAACAAAGACTGTTTTCAGTCACAGAGAAGCTGGGAAACATGAGCACAACAGAAGAGGATGGAAAAAAAACAGTTGAAGCAAATCTTTCAGATGGAAGTAAAAGGTTTTAAGGATACTAAAACAAAACACAATTATAAGAAAAAAGACACTAATCTACACTAATCTTAGAAATGAAACTCTTATTTCTTCAGGATTATGAAATAAGTAGTTAGTAATTTTTTTAAAAATTGGATATTTTCTTTATTTACATTTCAAGTGTTTTTCTCTTTCCAGGTCTCCCCTTCGGAAACCTCCTATCCCATACCCTACCCCTGCCTCTATAAGGGTGCTCCCCCACCCACCAACCCATTCCCATCTTTCCTCCCTGGCACTCCCCTACACTGGGTCATCGAACACCCTCAGGCCCAAGGTCCTCTCCTCCCATTGATGTCTACCAAGGGATGTCCTCTCTACATATGCAACCAGAGCCATGGCTCCTTCTATGTGTGTTTGTTCTTTGGTAGGTGGTCCAGTCCCCAGGAACTGGGGGGGGGGTCTGTTGATACTATTCCTCCCTTTGTTGAGCTGCAAACCCCCTCAGATCCTCCAGTCCCTTCTCCAACTCCTCCATCAGGGGCCTCATGCTCCGTCTAATGGTTGGCTGTATCTGCCTCTGTATTTGTCAGGCTCTAGCAGAGCCTCTCAGGAGACAGCTATATCAGGCCCCTGTCAGCAAGCAGGGCATCCACAATAGTGTCTGCATTTAGTAACTGTATATAAGATGGATCCCCAGGTGGGACCATCTCTGGATGGCATTTCATTTTGTCTCTGCTGCACAGTTTGTCTTCATATTTCCTCCTGTGAATATTTTGTTCCCCCTTCTAAGAAGCACTGAAGCATCCACATTTTGGTCTCCCTTCTTCTTGGGCTTCATACAGTCTATGAATTGAATCTTGGGTATTCCGAACTTTTGAGCTAATATCCACTTATTAGTGAGCACATACTGTGTGCGTTCTTTAATTTAGAAAAATTCAATCACCTCACCCAACTTAACCTAGTAGACATTTATAAAACATTCCACTTCACAACAACAAATTATAATTGTTTTTGAATTAGACTAGAAAATTTACTAAGACCATTTTCTATGATATAAGTGAAGTATAAATAAATTTGAAATAATTAATGTTAAATTATGTCTGCTAGACACAGTAGGATAAACATTAATAAGTAAAATATAACTATAAACACTAAAACTAAATAAGAAAAACATACATCGAGGAACAATCCAAAGGGGAAGTAAATATTTCTACCTGGACAAAAAAGCAAACACAACCAAATCTGCAGTTTAAATAGGAGTCAAAATGTATTGCTGGCTTTTGTAAAGAAATTTCATTAAACAACACCACACTCACTTATGAAACAGGACAGCCACAGAGTCAGCAACTGCATTTGATTTTGTATGGACTGCAATGCCTGGCAGATTTACTTCATGATTTTTACAGAACATAGTCACTTATAACATCAAGAAATTCAAAGAATTAAATACCTACAATAAGAAAATAGGAAGGCTTTCCAATCAATGACAATGTATTTATTGGATATTATAAAACCCAAGAAATAGGACTTAAAGTATGTAGGAAAATGACTTTTTTGATATTGAAATATTATTTTTTGGTTATTTTATTTATTTACATTTCAAATGTTGTCCCCCTTCCCAGTTCCCTCCCCCAACAAGTCCCCTAGCCCCTTCCCCTCCCACCCCCGCCTCTATGTGGATTCTCCCCCTCCCATCCACCCATTCCTGCCTCAGCACCCTAGCATTTCTCTACCCTGGGAGCCTCCACAGAACCAAGGGGCTCCCCTCCCAGTGATGCCTGATAAGGCAGTCCTCTGCTACGTATCCAGCTGGAGCCATGTGTCTCTCCATGCACACTCTTTGGTTGATGGTTTAGTCCCTGTGAGTTATGGGGGGTCTGGTTGGTTGATATTGTTCTTCCTATGGGGTTGCAAACCCCTTCAGCTCCTTCAGCCCTGACCTTAACTTCTCATTTGGGGTCCCCACTCTTAGTCCAATAGATATTTGGTTGCATGCATCCCAATCTGTATTGGTCAGGTTCTGGCAGAGCCAATCAGTGGACAGATTTACCAAAATCCTGTCAGCAAGCTTTACTTGGCATCAGAAATAATATCTGGGTTTGGTGTCTGCAGATGGGATGGATTCCTAGATGGGGCAGCCTCTGGACAGCCTTTCCTTAAGACTTTGCTCCACTCTTTGTCCCTGCATTTCCTTTTGATGGGAGGAATTTTGAATTAATATTTTTGAGGTGAGTGGGTGGCCTCATCCCTCAAACGGGGACTGTGTCTATCCACTGGATATGATCTCTCCAGGTTCTATCTCCCCTTTGTTGGGTCCTCCCCTTTGCTAATGTCCTCCCTGTTAGGTCCTGGGAACCTCTTGGTTCCCTGGATTCTGGGATTTTCTAGTGGCTATCCCCAATTTCCCCTCACCCATTGCTACTCACCTCCTTTCAAATTCCTGACCCTCTGTACTTCTCCCCATCTCTTTCCATATCTGAACCAGCCCCCCTTTTTCCTCTTCCTCTTCTCTCTGTCACAGATCCCTCTCTCACTTTACTTCCCTAAATTATTTTCCCCCATTTCTGAGTAGGACTGTAGTATCCATACTTTGGTGTGGTCTTCTTTCTTCTTGAGTTTCATATGGTCTATGAGTTGTATTGTGTGCATTCCAAGCTTCTTTTTGGCTAATATACACTTATCAGTGAGAATATACCGTGTGTGTGTATGTGTGTGTTTTTGTGACTGGGTTACCTTACTCAGGTTGATATTTTCATGCACCATCCATTTGCCTGCAAATTTCATGAAGTCATTATTTTTAATAGCTGAATAGTATTCCATTGTGTAAATGTACCACATTTCTCATTCCTCTGTTGAGGGACATCTGGATTCTTCCCAGCTTCTAGCTATTATAAATAAGGCTGCTATGAACATACTGGAGCATGTATCCTTATTACATGTTGGAGCATCTTTTGGGTATATGTCCATGAGTGGTATAGCTGGGTCTTCCGGTAGAACTAATTCCAATTGTCTGAGAAACCACTAGGTTCCACAACTCTTTATATTAGTTGTCTGTAGTGTTCTTTGTCTGTTGCAAAGAGAAGCTTCTTTGATGTGGAAATAAAACTACACTCATCTGTGGGTATAAGGACAAATACTTGTAAATTGTTAAAATTGTTAAGGGTTATTATATCTTAGTAAATTAGTGGTTGTTGATTCTCCTATAATAATCATAATTTACTATCACTGAGTTTCCAGTACCAGACATCATCTGCTTTTTGTTGAGTGGCTCTTAAATTTAACTAGAAAGCTGTTGATTACTGTCAAGGTATGTGTGCTAAGATTGCCCTCCTAGAATTGTCATGTCATGCTGGTCGCTGATGTGGTTCACAGGTGGTAGATCTGTGTAGGGCTGTTTGTTTTCTCTCTTCTCTGGATGCTTACATGACTTCTTCTGGTACTGTTAACACTAATGTTCAGCAAGGGGACATTCAGGACAGTTCCAGCTCAGGGACTGATTTCTGAAGTGCCCATTTCTGAAGTGTATGGTGTTTTCAGCAATAGGGACGTACTTTCCACTTCTGAGCAGTATATGTGTAAACATCTTAAACTGCCTCTCTGGGTATGTAATTTTTATTCTCACTAGAGGTATATGAAAAAGACTCTTGGGAGGATTCATAAATCTGGGCATTATGTATGCTTTTGTCTTTTAAATGCATGTCAATTTTCTACAGAGAAATGTGGCCTCATTTTAAATGGTTTTCATTTGAATACTACTGGGATTTATCTTTCAGTTCATAAAATTGGTATGGTATATTGGATACTCACATTACTTGGCTGTTATTCTCTATAAAATATTTGTTTCATCTATATCTTTTCTTACTGATTTTAATAGCTATTTGTCTCAGATACTGGTAGCACAAATGCTTTTCCCTTCCATTTTAGTTTACTTTTAAAAATGGACTATAACTTATCACAAATTTCTTCTTTCAAAAGTATGCATTTCATGAAAATTTTAGCAGTCATAACTATTCATAAAGCTTAAATACAAAGTCCATGACATTCATAAAAATATATCTTAATCCCTTTAAGTTTTACCATTTGATGAAGATAGGAGTAGAATTATTTAATTATTGTTTGTTTAATTTCTAAAACAGTGAAGAAGTATTTCAAATTTTCTGTACCATTTTGCATTAACTTCAGCAATATATGAGAGTTACAGTTGCTCTGTACCTTCACCATCAACATTTTGATGTAATTTAGCTTTGTTTTGGACATTCTGGTGGGAGTATAAAGTATGTTATAGTTTTCATTTGTACTTCTAAGTACCAATTATTAACTCTTTTCCTGATAGTCACTTACATACACATAAGCTCTCTTATGAGAGGATGTATTGAAGATGTTTTATGAGAGGATTCATTGAAGGGTGTATTCAATTTGTGTCTTTCTCCTACACACACATGCATGTACACACTTGGTCTGTCTTTATAATATGGAGGATTCTTATACATGTATAAAAATCAAATTTGTTTTCCAAGTGTCATTGCAGCCTATAGATAGAGTTTTCATTTTATTTCCAATCAATTGGTTACTATCACTGTTAAAACAGGCAGCATCTCTATTATCCATAGAAATTCTTTCTTTTTCTTCTCAAAATCAAAAAGCAATATATTTACAAAATGAAAATTAATTGTGATAAGTAACAATTACAAAAATAAAATAATTTTGTTTTTGGAATGTTGTAGGATGAACATAGGGTTCTAGTACACATTGAGCACTGTACCACTCAGGTACAGCAGTCCATATTTAAAGTTTGTACATACTCTATACCACTTATAAGAAATAACCATGCAGCTCTTTTATATTTTCTTCTATATATTTGTATTTAAGATTTTTGTTATCGAGCCAATTTTGAGTTAATCTGTGCCTCAGATGTGAAGTCCAGGTTGAGGTGATGCTTTGCACTTGTCGGCTTTGAGCCTGATTTGTTGAGTATAGTTCTCATACGCAAGTCAAGTGATAGTTGATATGTGAATCTATTTCAGGGTTCATTCTACCTCAGTTTTCTTTCTTTCCTTTCTCCCTTTCTCTTTCTCCCTTCCTTTCTTTCTTTCTTCCTTTATTTTATTTTTTTGCTTTATACAGTTATTTTGTTACTATAGGTGGAAAGTAAGGCTTGAAATTATTATAAATTGTATTTTTAACAATTATACCAATATTTTTAATAAATGAAATTCTTTGGATTTTGTTACATATTTTAGAATCAGTTGAATATTTAAAAAATGCAAAGAAATAAAAATTTATCTACTGATGCAATAGTGATATAACTGTTATGGGGTAACCGACTACTATCTGATTAGTTTTTTAAAGCATGTTCCATGGAGTAAAATACATGCTTGAGACTGTAAATCTGGCCAAAAATCTATGACTGGACAGGTTGCATGTCCTAGAGAGGAGTTTGATAACATTGTTTTGCTAAATGAACATGTAGTAAACTGTCACCTAAATATTTTGTTTATACTCCTACACCAGTGTTGTTTTGAGCCTTGGCCAACCACACCCCTGAAGTGGTTTGTTAGAGACTCAGCTGTGTCATGTGATATTTTTCTGGAAGCTGTGTGCTGAAGGGGCATGTGATATTTTGCTGGATGTTTGAAAGGATTCATAATTTTAGAAAGAGTATAAGACAGAGTATAACCCAACAGACAGTGGACAATGCTCTGGCATTGGTTTTGACCTTGATGGTCTTCCTTGGGCTTTGCTTTGCTGGTCTTCATTGATGACGCTCTGGCATTAGTTCACCTTGCTGCTTTTCTTTGATCTTTGCTTGTCATAACCCCATAAAGATGAATGCATTTAAAAAAGTTCTGGGGGTGTTGCAGCTGCTCTTGCCACTTCAGCTGATTCATGCCTTTTGGTGAAATGTCTAGATTTCTTCTGGATCTAACTACTTCTGCTGATTCAAGTGGATTGGACTGATGACAATGAAGATTGGAATCACCCCAAAGAACTACTTCTAAACATGTCCATGTCCCCCTTGTCCTAATAGCCATCTTCCTTATCTACCTTTGGTAGTTGGGATATAGGGGAGGGTGAAGAATTTAGGAACCCTTATTGAACACTTACTAAAGTAGGTTTTGAAAATCTAAGCCTATACCTCCCCCCACTATTTTTACTAGTGTGTAGAGACTTACAACTGATTCAAGGGCAGAAAGTAAATGACTGTTGAGTATTTAGTCCTAAATGGGATATCCACATCACCCCCTCTAATATCAAGACTCATTGTTGAAGAGGGAGTAAAAAGCATGAAGATCAAGAGGATGAGGAAGGACAGTATGAAATACTCTTTGATGTAGTCATAAGCAGGCAGCAGCTATGATTTCTGTACAAAATCTGTTCAAGACTGGGATCTGCAACAACATAGTTTGGTTATCCAGCAATTTATGGCAAATGTCCAATTATAAGTGAGTCTTTCTGTGTCTGAGTAACCTCACTAAGGGTGATATTCTCAAGTTCTATCCATTTGCCTATAAATTTCATGTTGTCTTTGTTTTTGATAACTGAATAGTATTCCATTGTGTAGATGTACCACATTTAGTTTAATTTATCTATTCTTCAGTTGAGGGACATCTATGTTGTTTGCAGTTTCTGGGTAACAAACTAAACTAATCCAGTGAATCACTGGAAAAAGTATATAAATCAACTTCTGTCACTAGGTTGATATAGCATTGAGTCTATAAGAGAATTCAGAGAATGCTTGTATCGTAATATCAATTCTTTCAATCTAACAATTCTCTGTTTAATATGTATCTATTCATGTTTTAATAATGCATATTTTTTATATATTTTTTTCTCATATGTTACCCAAAGACTGTAACCTCACTTTTGCCCAGCCCCACCTCCATCTTCTTTTTTCCCTAGACCCCTTCTACCTTCCCTTCTCAGAAAAATGTAGGCCTTCCAGAAACATCATCCAAATACAGCATAGCAAGTTACAATAAGACGAGACACATATTCTCACACAGAGGCTGAATGAGGCAATCAAGCAGGAAGATAGTGATTTCAAAGGCAGAAAAAAAATGAGAGACATCCTTTGTTTCTACTGTTAGGAATCACACAAGAACACCAAGCTACACAACTCTAACACACACAGAGGACCTAGGCCGGACACATACAGAGTCCCTCAGTTGTATCTTGAGTCCAGGTCAGTTGATTCTGTGAGCTGTGTTCCTGTAGTGTCTTTGACTCCTGTAGATCATCCAACCCTTCCTCCCTCTCCTCCACAGGACTTCCCATGCTCCATTTAATATTTGGCAGTGGAACTTTGCATCTACTCCCCTCTGTTTCTCCATGAAGTCTTTCTGGTCTCTCTAATGATGATTTTGCTAGGCTCCAGTCCCAGTATATCATTCAGGCATGACAAACCATAGTTCAAAGGTTTTGTGGTTGAGTTGATGTACCAATTCCTCAACTTGAGGCCTTTCCTAATTACAGAGGAAGGTCTTATTAGGATCTGTGTCCCCCATTACTAGGAGTCTTTGGTCATGTCACCCTAATAGATTCCATAGAATTTCTATTACACTCCATCACTACCTTACTTCTGAAATATCCCCAATTCTAGTCAACTCTCCCATGTATTTTCTCTGCCTACTCCCCTATGAGATTCTTCCTGCTCTAATACACACCAACCCCGAGTCCACCCACAATATCTATTCTATTCCCCCTTGCCAGGAAGATCCCTGAGTCATCCCTAAGTCCTCCTTGTTAACTAGCCTCTCTGGGTCTGTATATTATAGCATGGCTATCCTTTACTTTACAGCTAATATCCACTTATAAGTCCGTATCATGCTTGTCTTTCTGGGTCTGGTTACCTTACTCAGGATGAATGTTTCTAGTTCCATCCATTTGCTAGCAAATTTTTATGATGCCATCTTTCTTCAGTAAGAGCTGAATAATACTCATTGTATAATTGTGCCACTTTTGTTTATACATTCCCAGTTTCTGGCTACTATGAATAAAGATACTATAAACATTGGTGAGCAAATATCCTTGTGGTGGGATGGAATATCATTTGGGTTATATACGTTCAGGAGAGGTATGGCTGGGTCTTGAAGTAAATCAATTTCCAATTTTCTGAGAAACCTCTATATTGACATCCAAAGTGGTTGTACAAGCTTTTACTCCCACATGAATGGAATAGTGTTCCCTGGCTCCTCATTTTCACCAGCATGAGTACCCACTTGTGTTTCTGATCTAAGCAGTTCTGACAAGTGTCAGATGGAATCTCCAAGTCATTTCAATTTGCATTTCCCTGATAGCTAAGGATGTTAAATATTTCTTTGAATGTTTCTTGGCCATTTGAGATTCCTCCATTAAAAATTCTTTGTTTAGATCTGTACTTCCATTTTTAATTGGATTATTTAGTTTGTTGATGTCTAGTTTCTTGAGTTTTTTTTATGTATTTTGTACATTAGCCTTCTGTCAGATGTGAAGGTGGTGAAAATCTCTTCCCGTTCTGTAGACTACCATCTTGACTTATTGACAAAACAATTGCCTTACCGAAGTTTTTTGGTTTCATGATTTCCCATTTATTAGTTGTTGAACTTAGTGCCTGTGCACGTGGCATTCTCTTCAGGAAACTGTCTCATGTGCTAATGCATTCAAGACTATTCCCCACTTTATCTTGTATCAGGTTCAGTGTATCTGGTTTTATGTTGAAGTCTCTAACCTTCTTGGACTTGGACTTTTTGCAAGGTGACAGATACAGATTTTATTTGGATTCTTCTACGTACCAGCATCCAGGTATACTAGTATTAGTTGTTGAAGATGTTTTATTTTTTAAATTGTATATTTTTGGCTTCTTTATCAAAACTCAGGTTGTAGATTTACATCTGTGACTTTTTCAATTCTACTGACGAACCTTCCTGTTTTTATGCCAATATAATGTAGTTTTATTACTATAGCTATGTAGTACAATTTGAAATCAGGGATGCTGATACCTGTGGAACTTTTTTCTTATACAGGCTTGTTTTAACTATCCTGAGTTTTTTTTATTTTTCGCTATGTAGTTGAGTGTTGTTATTTCAAGGTCTTTAAAGAATTGTTTTGGATTTTGATGTGGCTTGAGTTCAATCTGAAGATTGATTTTGGTAGGATGGCCATTTTTAAATGCTGATCCATAAGCATGGAATATCTTCTCCAGTTGCCTTCTTCAGAGACTTGAAGTTTTTATTATACAGGTCTTTCACTTGTTTGGTTAGCATTAACCTAAGATATTTTATATTATTTGTGGCTATTGTGAAGGGTGATGTTTCCCTCATTTATTTCTCCACTCCTTTGTCATTTACATATGATTGTTACTGATTTTTCTTTTTAGTTAGTCATGTATCTAGCCACTTTGCTGAGGTCTTTATCTGATGTAGGTGGTCCCTGTTAGAATTTGGGCGGTCAGTGTATATACTATCATATTATCTGTGAACAGTAATATTTTGATTTCTTTCTTTTTGATCTATATTCCCTTTATCTTCTTCAACTGCCTTATTTCTCTGGTTAGGACTTCATGTACTATATTGCATAGATAAGGAGAGAGTGGACAGACATTCTCTTGTCTCTGGTTTTAGTGGAATTGCCTTGATTTTTCTCTTTATTTAATTTGATGTTTGCTATAGGCTTGCTGTAAGTTTATTCTGTAAATTTATTATATTCAGATATGTCCTTTGTATATCTAATATTTGTAAAACATTTCTTATGAAGGGGTGCTGGATTCTGTGAAAGGCTTTTTTTTTCAGCATCTAATAAGATGATCATATATTTTTTTATTTCATTTTGTTTATATTGTATATTGCATTGACAGATTCTGTATGTTGTATCATACCTCAACTGAAACCTACTTGATGGTAAATTATCTTTTTGGTGTGTTATTGCATTCAGTTTGCAAGCATTTATTATTTTTGAGTTTATGTTCTTCAGGGAAATAAACTGTAATTCTTTTTCATGGTTGAGTCTCAGAGTCTTTTGTGGTTTGGGTATTAAGGTGCCTGCGGCCTCATAAAATAAATTTGGCAATAATCCTTCTGTTTCTATTTCATAGAATAGTTTGAGGAGTATTAGTTGCAGAAGGTTTGTCTGCCCACTTTGTGTTCCTGGTAGGTTTCATGTGTGCAACCGCCCTAGAGTTATCTCAGATTTTTGAGGAGAAAACACACACACACACACACACACACACCAGTTACTCTTAAAATCCCTTGGATAACTCAATGACTGAGCACTCCTAAATCTTTCCCTGGCCCAGTCTGGAAAGTAGCCAGTATTCAATAACCCCAAAGCGCACATGGCTGGTTGGCTTTATCTCCTCTGCTACAGAGTCCCCTTCTACTCCCTCATTCCTCCCAATTCTCACTGCGTCCTACACATGCATCTCTCAGTGTCCTGCCCCATGCTCAGCCATTGGCTAATGGCAACTTTATTGATAAATCAAAAAACAATTGAGGGCAAGGAACTTCGGCATCAGAAAAAAAAAAAACAGATTCCCAGTTAAATCAAAGCATCAGAATGATCTCTCCTACAAGTAACAGTATTATCTCTTCTTTGAAGGTCTGGTAGACTTATTGTGCAGTAAAACCATCTGTCCCTGGGCTGTTTTATTTTGAGGGGAATTTAATGACTATTTCTATTTCCTTGGGAGTTATAGGTCTATTTAAATTATTTATCTGTTTTTAATTTAATTTTAGTAAGTGCTTTCTAAGGAGAAAATTGTTCATTTAATTTACATTTTCCAATTTTGTGGAGTAAAGGTTATAGTATCTATTGTTATTTCATGCTTCTTGCTCCTGATTTTATTAATATGAATATTCTCTCTGTGTCTCTTAATTTGGATAATGGTTAGTTTATTTTGTTGATGTTTTCAAAAAGCCAAGTCTTTGTTTCATTGATTCTTTATACTTTTCTCTTTGTTTCCATTTTTTTTTATTTCAACCCTCAGTCTGATTATATCATGCTGTCTACTCCTATTGGATGTAAATACTTCTTTTTTGTTCTAGAGCTTTCAGAACAAAAGTTTCGAGTATTCTAGTATTCACTATCTCTAATTTTATTATGAAGGCACTTAATGCTATGAATGTTCCTGTCAATACTGCTTTGTCCCATATGTTTGGTAATGTTGCGCATTCATTTTCATGAAATATTAGTAAGTCTTTTTTGTTTATATTTCTGCCTTGACCCAATATTCATCCAACATATAGTTGTTGAGTTTCCATGAGTTTGTAGGCTTTCTGTCCTTTTTGTCATTGTTGAAATCCAGCTTTAATATGTGATATAATGTTGATTAAGTCTTCTTTCCTGCTAGGTGTGTTTCGTGGGGCAGTGGATAAGAAGGCATGGAATCAATGACACAGAGTATGGGAGCAGGTAAGAATGCAAGCTCAGTTAATAATTCTTGGGGAGTGCCCTTTATACCCTCAACCTGCATCCCACTGGTCCCAAGCAAGTATGTCCTCTAAGTGACAGTTCCCGAGTGGCTGTCATTCTCTGCATCATCAATCTCTAGGCTCTTAGGCAGGCTTTAGTTTGTCCCTCATGCAGTAGTTGATTCCACAGCTGTGCAGCCCCACTTGCTGTTTAACAATGTTTATGTGGAAGCAGTCATCATACTGGTAGCAGGGCATTTCTGTTCCTTTTACAATGGTTTGACGGGATGCAGGGAAACTTTCAATTTTATTGTGTTAAGAACTGCTTTGTGATCTAGTATGTCATCCATTTTGGAGAGTGTTCTGTGAAGTTCTGTGAAGAAGGTATATTCTTTTGTGTTTGGGCGAAAGGTTCGGTAGATATCTGTTAGGTCCATTTGGTTCATAATACTTGTTGGCTCCATTAGTTCTCCATTAGTTTATGTCTGGGTGACCTGTCCATTGATGAGAGTGGGATATTGAAATCTTCCACTATTAATGTGTGAGGACTGATGTTATGACTTAAGCTGTAGAAACATTTCTTTTACAAATGTGGGTGCCCTTACATTGGAGAAATATATGTTGAAAATTGAAATGTCATCTTGGTGGTGGGTTAATGAGTGTCTTTTCCTTTCTCTTTTGGTTAATTTTTGTTTGAGGTCTATTTTATTAGATATTAGAGTAGCTATACCAGCTTACTTCTTGGGCCTATTTGCTTGCAAAATCTTTTTCCAGCCTTTTACTCAGAGGTAATGTGTATCTTTGATGTTGAGGTATAATTCTTGTATGCAGCAGAATGATGGATCCTGTTTGTGCATCCATTCTTTTGTTCTAGGTTTTCTTATTAGAGAATTGAGTCCATCAATATTGAGACATATCAATGACTGATGATTGTTAATTCTTGTTATTTTGTTGTAGTTGGTAAAGATATTGATAGCATGTGTGTGTGTGTGTATTGTGTGTGTGTGTGTGCATGTGTGTGTGTATTGTGTGTGTGTGTGTGTGTGTGTGCATGTGTGTGTGTGTATTCCTTTTTTTGGTTATGTTGGTTTGACATTATTTATTGTCTATGCTTTCATGTGTGTAGCTAGCCTCCTTGGATTGGAGTTATCCTTATAGTACCATCTACAGAGTTGAATTTATAGGTCGGTATTGTTTAAATTTGATTTTGTCATTGAATATCTTGTTTTTTCCATCTATGGTGATTGAAAGTTTTGCTGAGTCTTATAGTATGGCCTGGCGTCTGTGATCTCTTAGAGACTACAAAATATTTGCCCAGAATCTTAGAGCTTTTAAGTCTCTACTAGAAACTCTGTATTTGTTCCCATGAGTATTTGTTCCCCTTTCTAAGTACCAAAGCACCCATACTTCTTGAACTTCATGTGGTCTGTGAATTGTAACTTGGGTATTTGGAGCTTTTAGGCTATTCTATTGTGATTGGGTCACCTTACTCAGGATGATATTGATCCCAATCAAGGAGTTAGAGAAAGAACCGAAGGAGCTGAGAGAGTTTGTAATCATATAGGAAGAACAATAACAATCAACCAGATCCCCCAGAGCTCCCAGGGTCTAAGCCAACAAGCAAGGAGTACACATGGAGAGACCCATGTCTCCAGCCACATTTGTAGCAGAGTATGGCCTTGTCAGGCATCAATGGGAAGAGAGGTCCTTGGTCCTATGAAGGCTTGATGCCCCAGTGTAAGGGAATTCAAGGTCTGGGAGGTAGGAGTGGGTGAGTAGAAGAACATTCTCATAGAAGCAGTGGAAGGGGGGATGGTATAGGGGATTTCCTGGAGAGGGAGAAGCTGGGAAAGGGGATAACATTTGAAATGTAAATAAAGAAAGTATCCAAATTTAAAAAAAAAAAAGAAAGAAAACTCTGGTATAATTCTAATATATCTGGCTTTATATGTTACATGGTCTTTTTCCTTTGCAGCCTTTAATAATTTTTGTTGTTGTTCTTTACATTTTGTGTTTTGATTATCATTGGGCAGGAGTGTAGATAGGTGTGTGTATTGGGGAGTGGGTGAGACAATGAGGGATGGCAGTATAGGTGGGTTGGCATGTAGATGAGGAGTGAGGGGTAGTGGGGTGATAGGGAAGGGAGTGGCTTACCTGGTGTTCAGGGAGCTGACTTGGCCTTTGGTGGGGAAGGCTTCTGCTGGTGCGTGGGCAGGGACATTGTCAAAAATATACATTTTTTTCAAAAAATTTTTGTTCATAGTTAAGAACATTAATTATACCAGTATATTAAAGTTTTAGTAACCAAAGGTAGCTCCTACAGACAAATGTAATAAGATGAATATCTCAATGTTGTTTAAAACTGAAAACAGTGAAGCAACCCAAAGATATGACTGGAGATAACTTTTTAAATCATATTTGGCAGGAGTCAGTGTTATTGCTTCTAAATAGTAATATAGCAAGATGAGATATTAGTTGTATAGGTCTGTCATTGCTGAAAATATTTTGTCATTTCATAGAATTTATAAAACATATTCATAAATCATTTTTGAAAACAACTGTGATCTTTTAATGATGAATTAGGATTTAGATAAAAACCAAATATTTCTTGGGGTCAAATTGATAAAGGAGAAGAAGCAAGTTGTGTAACTGAGCCACTTAAACTGAAAGTTTGCTCTCACCACAAGCTTTATAAGCTTCTAAGAATTATATTTGTATTTTAATACATTTGAGCTGATATTGCCATAGATTTCCTAGAACTAAAAAATGTCTCAAACCAGAAAATTACTTTTTAAAAGTATTATTTATAATGTTTCTTTCTTTTCATTTTTATTAAAAATAGATTTTTTAATACAATATATTTTGATTACGGTTTCCTTTCCCCATCTTTTCCCTGATCTTTCCTACTTCACAAACCATGTAAATCCACACCCTAAAGTTCACTCTCTCAGGATACAGACATTTATAATAGATGATAATGACATGATGATGATAATGATGATGCTGATAGTGATTGTGACAGTGATGATGATAATAATAGCTGAAATTCAAACAAACCAGAATATAAGAAGCCAAATAAACAAAAAGCTCTACTGGGTGTTTGCTAGTAGGTGCTGTTCTTAGAGAGCTGACTTTGTGATAATTTTATCTTTTGTGAAACATAGTGCAATATTTCCAAAAAGCACCTTTTGAAATGGACCAGGCAGAGGCAACCTGACCACCTGACAGTCAGGGGCTCACATGGTGAATCAGTGTAGCTCATTTATGGGGTTTGCAGTCTGCCTTTTCCTTGAAACCTACTCTGTCCCAGATCTCCAGCCCTCATTTTATGGGATCTAGCTTAATGATACTAAAGGGTACAAGTCTTGAATATACATATTTTTAATATTCTGTGTGGCCTGGATGCTTTGTATCAATAAGTCAATAATGTCTAATGAGAATTATTAGGATAAATAATCCTTACTATTCTTTCTTATTTAAAGACCTGGGAATCTATAAAAGCAATGCAGAAGAATGAAGGCCACTTCTAATCATTCCCTAATGATCACAGCTGCTGCTGATTAGAATAAAGGATTTGCTTCAAATTAAGAAATAATTATTGAAATAATGAAAATAAGAGTCCTTAATATCAAGTAGTTAGTGTCAGCAGCAATGAGTAAGAGAGTGATTCACTCTTCTCTGCACTAAAATACTTAAGAAAATTAACATTTTTCACTCCTTCCTTCAGAGAAAAAGTAAGAATAAAAGAGATAAACTTATTCTGAATCCTGTGGACTTTGCCCTTTCAAACTAGATGATGTTACTGGAAGAAATATGGGTCCCAACACATTATAATATATAAATATCAGGACCTGCATATCAATGTGTCATGTATCTTTGACCTTTGGGATATTAAAATCCTTAATAAACCACAGACATGGTTGAAGTTAAAAAAAAATAATAGTCCTTCAAAGTTAGGTTTTGAACTTTCACACAGGAAGAACAATGTCTTTACTTGGTGCCATCCACAGCTATTCAATAAAACTACTGACAGTTTTTATTATTATGAGTTAATATGTGATGAAGTTAGCATTTTAGTAACAAGTAATAGATACAGAGAAGCACAAATAGTTTCACCATGCAGTGTTTTAAATACAATATACTTTTAAGGTATCTCATTTATTAGTACTTGGTTATATAATGAACTCAAGGAATCTTTTACTGCATTTTATCTATATTTTACTTTGTTTAACTTAAGTTTTTATACTAAATTCACATATTGTGGTTGTGAATAAGAATGGTCCCATTGGCTTGCATGTTGAATGTTTGTAAGCTCTAAGCTATTGCTCTAGCACCTTGCCAGCCTACCTGCTGCTATGCTTCCTACTATGATGGACATGGACTCTAATTCTCTGAAACTGTTAATCCCCAGTGAACTATTTCTTCTATAAGTTACCTTGGCCATGCTATCCCTTCTCAGCAATAGAAAAGTAATTAATATGCATATGAGATTAGTTGCTCAGTTTTATAGAATCTACTATGTGCAATGCACTTCCTTGCCAGGTCAAATAGAAGGCACCATCTACTATTTCCTCATAACTGTCCTCATTTCTATACTTTGTTCTATTGGAACTGGCTTCATCAGATGTGCATAGTGCCTTTTCCCACTGACAACTCTTTTCTTAGTACAAGAAAACTCTGAATCTGCAGGTCTAACACATGGCTGTCATATGTTGACACTATGATCATATTTACATTTCTATCCCCCCAATCGTGTCTCTATGTCCTGCTGCAGACCTGCCTTGTTCTTCAAGCCAATCCTCACTGCTGTGTTTCTCATACTGTAGGAATTTATCACCTCCTAAATTTTCTAACACTTCTGACAGCCCTAATTACCACCAGCTCACTTTCAAGCAAACTTCTTCAACTAGGAGAGCCAGTTAGGAGAACAATGGCATTAATGTAACCTTTTCCATTATTGCTGAGAGTTTACACTATATAAAACATTGTCAGAATCTGAGAAGTCCAAGAGGGAAAATGTGATTTTTAACAGTTTGTGGTGATTAGAAAAAGAATGAAAAACAAATATACAGAGCACAGAACAGGCTGAACCTAAGCTAGTAGACTAGGATATGTAGAATACAGAGCAGGCTGAATGTAAGCTAGTAGATTAGGATATGTGACAGTCAAGACAAACTCTAAACACCAGAACTTGGGACACATTACAAACCATTATTTTTTTCAATTTTATTATGTTCCTGTGTTTCTGTTTGTTGTTTTTCACAGAGTCCTCTACACAGTCCTGGTTGTCCTGAAACTCACTACATAGACCAGGTAGGCTTGTGTGGCCTTTGTCTCCTGAGTGTGGAGATGAATGCATGTGCCATTTCTCTTAGTACTGATCTGTTAAAAACATCTACCCCATTAACCATAACTAGGTCTTTTATGAACAATAGGCAAAGGCTATTTGAAGGCTTTGCTATGCAGGTATGGGGTATTTTTCTTTTTTCTTTCTCCCAATGATATCTCTTCAGAAAGATTTTTTCAATTGCATAGTGACTCAAAGTTTCATGTGAATATATGGGTGTACAACTCCATCACTTCTGCCTTAGATGGCTTTGCTATCCTAATTGGACAATGCCTAATGATTATTTTGGGGACACTAAACCATCTTCTCTTTTAAACTTGTGCCTTCCTTGGCTTTTGGTCAAAAGACACATCAATGTCTTCATGTTTTCTTTTCTGGGTAGTATACTTTAAACAATGGAAAAATAATCTTTTAGTTGTGGGGTGATCTTCGCATACATACAAAGACATAATAACAGAAATCTTTTATGTGTCCTAACATGTTAAGATATTCGGAATAGCTAAGAAACCTAGAAGACAGAGGGAAGTCTAATTACATGAACTGGAAAGAGTTTAGTTCTTGTTTTATGGAGATAGAAGACAGAAATGATAAGATCTCAGATGTCTTATCACAGAGGACCTCTCAGTGGCAGGGAAAGAACACAAGTGTCCAGATAGGACCCAACGATCCTTCCAGTGCTACTATCTGCCTTTGTCAGAGAAAAATCTGTTTGCAGTGGACGGTGGTGAATGCAGAGTTGTAACTGGTCAGAGTGCTGAGTATGAGCAACTTTTGAGTGATCAGGACACAGGATGTCTATACCATCTCCTCCAGCAGTCAGTGAACATCACAGAAGAGGGGCTGAAACTTGTAGGAGCTGGAAGATGCAGAGTGTTATGAAGCATTCTCTTCGGTACACAAGCCTGTGAAACTCATGTACTCATAGCAGCAGTGGCTACACTCACAAGATTGGAGCTATCAATTTCCTTTGTGGGTGAAGCACCACTAAAACTTTAATGAGCACTTGGGAAAGGTACTGAAACTAACTGGAGTTTGGTGGGAGGAGAAGGAGACAAGATGATAAGAATATGATAAAAATGTCTTATAAATGTGACTGAAATTGCAAAATTTTAAGTGATTCTAAAATAAATACAATAAAATTTAAAAGATGTGCAACTTCAGTGGGGATCTTGCTATGCTCTGATAGTGAGGTTAGGGTTAGTCCCAAATACCATGATTCCTAACAAGAAGTGACATTTCCCAGCACAGAAGGGAAAAGTAAAGTTCAGCATCACAAATATGAATTGTTAATAGAGATTAGAGAGTTTGCAGTGAGAGGGACCTGAAGGTATTCTGCCTCACTAGGACACAGGCGATGTTCCACCTCATCAGAACTCATGAAGGTGCTCCACCTCATCAGAACTCATGGAGGTGCTCCACCTCAACAGGACACAGGGAAGTGCTCGGCCTCACCAGGACTCATTTCAATTGAATAAGTCGGTGAGTGAATAAATAAATGAATTAATATATAAATAATAATATTCCACTTATATTTTTAAAGAGATACCCTTAAGGAATTGGGCTCTAAATATATCAACACAGTAAAATTGGGAAACTATGAATAAATTCAGAGCCATGCTAAAGTAGTCTTGCCATGACTGGTGTAGAAATGCCTTGTTTATATTTCAGGTTCTTTGGATGAGGGACTGAGTGGTTGCTATTCTAAGGATGGGAGGCTCTGTGCTGTATGTGAGAATCTGGAAGGAGACTCCTGATGTTAATTGTTGCCAGTTGACACACACGTAACTTGTTGATGCTACTGGGGAATGCAGCTTTGCTCAGCAGTGGGACCAGCAGTGTTCATCCTAAAATATGAATTCCATGTACTACACATAGATCTCTGTAAAATGAGAGTGTATAAAAAGTCCCTCTACTGCCACTGAAATCCTGTGATCTTCAGTGTCATTAGTTTTTGGTTTTTATGCTGGAAGAATTTCACTTTGAAGGAGTTGAAGACATTTCTGTTATGCTTGAATCAGAATGTACAGGAACATCTGATCTTCTTTAGATTTATTTTTAGACTTAAATTAAAATTTAAGAATTGAAAAGAATTAAGTATCAATCAAAATTCAATACCATCATTTGCTCGCAGGTATCTGACTTACGATATTGGGCATGAAACATTATAAACCCATCTCAGAGAGTACAGAACACTCTTTTACCTGTACTGAGGGCTTGATACTTTTATTTTCAAAATTATAATATAATTGCATCTCTCTCCTTTCCCTTTCTTCCCTCCAATATCTCCAATACACCCATTCCCTGCATCCTTTCTCACTAATTATTATGGCATATGTACATTCTAACTATAGTCTGGATAATGATACTTGTATGTATGTCTTCAGGGCTGACTGTTTGGCAGCCAACTGATATACTCTCCCTGTCTCTGTTCAACAGCCTATATAGTGGCTACTGTTCCTTCTGCTTTATGTCTAACAAAAATCCCTAGAATAAGCTTGAGAATGTATATATAGTTTTTTTTCTAAATTCATTCTTCAAAAGTTTGTAGCATCTATTTGACATCAAAGATCTTGACCTACTTAAGGCAGCCTATAAGCAAACCCTTAAGGTCACTTGCTTGGTCCGGTCTGATCGCTATTACTTACTTATTATTATAACTGTTTGCTGCTGTGCACATCTGTGTCCATTTGTTTTTATGTTTTGTCCTGTAGATCTGAACATGGTTTGCTTCCATAAGAGATGAGCAGGGGATTAGAATTTAAATGGAACTGCTTTTTCTTGTCTTGGAAGAGCAAAAATTTGGGGGGTATAATAATAAGCTTGAATACTTAAGCAAAACAAAATCAACAAATCAACAAACCAATAAACAAAAATTGTTTTTCTCATGTTGGTTTATGTCAGGGAAGCTGGCCCAAGCTGCAAATGGTAAGGTTTTTGCTATATCTATCTTACTGGTGGAAGCAATTCACAAAGGAAGTTCATCTTTTCCTAGTCTTTTCAAGTTGATTCTTTAAAGTATCACTAAGATTAATTTTACAGTGAGTATACAATTATAAAATAGGATCAAATTTAAAGTGTAAAATGTGGGGGAAATGACAAATAAAGCACAATATTATTCTTTTTAAGAGTTAAGTTATAAGTTTAACTAAAGTTTAACTAAAGGTCCTCTCAGGAAGAACAATCTATAATAGCTACGAGCTATGTCGGGGCCCACAGGTCTCTAAAACACACCATGAGTCCCAAGGGATCTGGCCATACAAGATATCTGAGCACTTCCTGGCAAAGTGTTTTGGGGGCAGTTAGCTTGGGACATCTCCTCCTTTGGTTAGAAAACATGTAGTCATGAACAAAGAAACATTTGACTTTATGGATATTCATTAGACAGATGTCAGTATCTCTCGGCCACACAAAGCCTGAAATGACTCTCATTACAGGCAGCAAAAGTGCCTTTTTCCCTCTTCCCTTTTTACACTTGGTTTTCATGTCCCGTTTTCAGATAGTCCAATCAGAGTTTTCATAAACCTACTTTCTTCAGAAAATCATGGTCACTAGACTCTCCACAAGTCATTTCTAAAGGTGCAGGAGAAGGGATTTGATCAGCTCAGTCCTAGCCCAATCATCTCTGAGAAGGTAGGCAGAGTGAGGAACAGACGACTGCTCAAACTAGTGGCAATCTAGCCTTGAGGTGTCCACACATCTACCAGGTCCTGGGGGTCTTTCTTCCCTCAACGGACGATGCATTTATATGCCAAATTAATTTCCTCAAGTATAGTTCTGATTACGCTATGCTGGGATTTATTTCTGACGCTCAGAAAAAGTGGTTAATGATTTGCAATTTTTCCAAATCTCTCAAAACCACTCACTCTAGAGCAAAACATTCATATTAGCTCAGTTTTTCAAAAGATTCACAAACATCATCACTCCCACCACACACAATTTCCCTACCCTCCTACTCATCTGCCGTGTCCCTGCGGTACACGTCAGTGAGAACTGTAAACACAAGGAACTATCATTGGGGTTGATGGCAAGGCGAGATAATAATACCTCCCTCCAGCTTCTTCAGAAGGGTGTTGTTGACAGGGAAAACACTACTGTTTGTTGAGCACTCTGGGTTTCTCAGCGACAGTCCCTGTATAAACACAAGGTATTATTACTATTATCACCATGTTTAACATTTGGCTAATCGTAGGAAAGTTCTTTCACAATCCTAGCTGTAAGTCGTAACTGTAAATTTGTCCCCTCTTCTTTAAAGCTATTGCAGAGGCTTTGAACAATGATACTAAAGTAACAATTCCAGCGCATCACTGTGTCTAATGAATAACAGAGCTCTTGATTAATGGCACTTGTTCAACATCACACTGACAGGACTATGCGGGTTTTTTTTTTTAAAAGAAATTTTTGCCTACTGTGATCTTTTTTCTCCATTTAATAAAAAAAAAAAAAAATAGGCATCGTCGGAGCTGATTTTTTTAAAGCTGATTTTTTTTTTATTACCTTTTGCTCTATTCAACTGCTGCTATCTTTTTCATTGGACAAGCACCATGCTTTTCTCTCATGCTGATGCTGGCTACCGGACTGTTGTCACTCTGGAGATCTGCTGCAGCACACCCCCCACCCCCCTGCAATCAGCAAGCTCACTGCTGTACCAGCACAAAACCTCTGTCCAGGTGGGAAAAGAGAAGGGCCGGGGGAAGGCAAACTTTGCTGAAAGGCACACACAGGTCACAGCTGACAAAAAAAAAAAAAACCACAGCCAGGTGCTGGGATATCTATCACAAAGCCATTGGTGAATTGCAGTTGACTGCAGGCATACTTCACAGTGCTGTTTCAGAGTTTATGTATTTTACTAACCTTATTTCACAGGGTTGAAGCTGTACAGTTTTATACCCCCACCCCCACCCCCAATCCTCTACTAGTTGGGAATAAATTCCTCCTTCGCTATATATCAGAGAATGACACTGGCTGTTGGCCCATCTCTATAGGCAAATGCACTGTCTGTATTTCTTTTTCTTTCGTAGCGGAGAAAGGGTGCAGGGGGTGTTTCTGTGTGACATGCTGTGAAGGAAAAGGCTTGCAGTTCAAGGTGAAGGAAGCGGCCCTCCACTGAAATGCTGGCTTCAGCCTCTTGTTACATCCCAGTCTTGCAAATTGATCAATCCGGTGGTGATTTAAATGGCTAGCTGTGCTGTCAGCTATCTCTGTACTCCAGCTTTTCTCTCTCCTGGCAGGAACATCGGGGACACAGACTTTACAAACAGTAATAATAACCCTACTTTAGCTTTCACATTTTTGCAGTTGTTATTATGTCATCATGGTAAATGACCATAATTGACCCCCACAATGAAATATTGCCAGCATTCATATGAAGAGGGACTGCAATCTCACAAGCTAGCAGGCATGTGCTTTGCAAATAAAATTTTTTGCTGAATTGCTAAAATCTCAGGTTCGTTTAGGGACCTTGGTATTTCTGAATTATAATGGAAAACTATTTGTTTCTGAAACAGAAGAGTGATGTGTACAGGAAGGTAAACAGGGTGTCAGAGATTTCCAGAATTTTTAGGTCCCCTTTATTCTTAGGAAGTAAAGTAAATACAGGGTGGTGGCTCATGAGACTTTTCACCTGGGTATATAAAGCTTGTGTCTATTTTACTCTAACACACACACATACACACACACACACACACACGCACACACACACACACACGCACGTACACACACACACACACACACACACACACACATACACATAGGGCAGGGAGAGAGAGATGCTCACACACACACGCACATACACATAGGGCAGGGAGAGAGAGATGCTCACACACACACACATTTACACTCACGTGTACTCTCACATCTATACACATATTCTCTCCCTCTCCTCTCTTGTTTCTCTGCTTCCCTGACTCTCTGTCTCCCTGTCTTTCTGTCTCTGTCTCTGTCTCTGTCTCTCTTTCTCTCTTTCATTATCACCTTTTCCAAGGTAGCACTCACATCTCCTAGCATTCAGTAAAGACAGCAGGATAGTGAAAACAGCAACTACAAATCAGTCCTGTACCTATGCATGCTAATACTGTGCTCAGAAGGAAGCTATCTAAATTAGACTCCACAAGTTTAAGGTGATTGGCTGAGAAAGCAACACAATTTCAAGATGGGTGTTTTGGTGGGGAATAAAAGGTAGATAATTAAATGGAAACTTTTGCTTCTATTTACTAGAAACCTGCTCTGTTACACAATGCTTTTTTATTTGCTTTTATTTACTTTTTAATAAACTTGGCATGCTACCTTAAACACAGAAGTCCAGTAAAGAAAGTGCAGATCTTATCACTGGCTTTGTACAGGTTCCTATAATCTACCGAAGTTCTGCTGTTTCAGCCACATACTGTCCAGATCTAGTCTCACACAGGATTTCGAGTGTAGATCCAAAGTCGTCGGCTAATTCCTCCTCATATTCTACTCCCAAGGGTGTTTCCAGTTCTGCTCGTCTTCCCATCAAGGATGATTTTGGGGAGAGTAACCAGCAATGTTGTCACACTGATGATCTGGGCAGGAAGGGAAATCTTTTAATTTTTATTATAGATCACTTATAATGGAAAGAGTTTGTTTATTTCTATGGTTCTCAGCAGTAGAGAAACTGAGAAAGCTTCTTGTCCAACTAGTCTTAACAATCACAAATGTAAGTTTCCTGTGGCCCAAAGATCTATACACAGAGAAAGACCTGAAAAAAATTACTTATTAACCCAAACAGATGTTATTTAAGGAATGGTGGCAAAGTCCGTATGTCAACCAAGACAAATATATCTACCAAATTTGCTCCTGATCCCATTCTGTGGTAAAATCAACAACCTAACTATTTATGCAAACTTCCTTGGCTTAGACTTGTAGCTGAAATCCCAAATTAAAATGTCTAAGCTTCTGTTTGGGTTTTACGCAAACGATAATTTAAAACAAATGGAGAGTAAAGGTAAAGTCACATCACTTTTAAAGACTGTATTTATGTTGTTTTCTCTCTTCTTGCTTTCAGCACAACAAAGAAAAACTAGAAAAGGCAGCAACTCTGTGTTGGGTTAGGGACTGACTTACTACTTCCCAGGCACGGCTGACTTATATGTCCCTTCCTAAATCAGTGCCTCTTTCCCTGGGTAGTTACTAGGGTAACGAGTTAGTGAGTAGCTAGTTAGTTACATTACAATTCAGCATATCATAAAAAGAAGAGGGCATGAAGTTGGAAGGGAGATGTATTATGGGAGGAGGTCAGGGTATCTGAAGGAAAGCAATCAACAAACATGTACATGTGTGAAATTTTCAAAGAATAAATTTTATAGAAAATATTTGTATTTGATTTCAGAAGTGAAAAACAAGGACAAAAATGAAAAAAAATGCTTGTGACATTTTTATTCAGCAGTTTAATGAGCCTTTTGTAGTAACTGAAGACAAAAATGGGAAATATATTGAAAATACGAAGGGAAAAATAACAATTTAAAAATACACAAAGTAAATGTTTTACTTGGTATTTAAAAGTATCTAAAGCCGGGCGTGGTGGCACACGCCTTTAATCCCAGCACTTGGGAGGCAGAGGCAGGTGGATTTCTG
>NW_022196914.1:45402092-45425066 GCF_008632895.1 Mastomys coucha | reverse complement strand
AAAAAAAAAAAAAGTATCTAATAGCCCAAATTAGTGGTTATTTTCAATATATTAATCATACTTTTAAAAGATTTGCTTTATAAAGAAACTCTATCTCATTATCTTTAAGCTTTATATTAACTTTCATTTCAAAGAAGTCTACATCTGACACACAATGTCCTTTAGAGTTACTCTTTTACCTTGAAGTAACCCAAAGATGACACTAGTCTATATAGGAGTGTTGATTTGTGATAGTTTGTGCAGATTGTAGAAGGGGGAAGAATGTTCCAGTTTCTTATTTTATAATCTGGATTTTAGAAGAATTTGGTTGAAAGGCAACTGGTCTGAGAAAGTCTAGTCACATTGGATTGTTAGTGAGACAGACACTCTTCCATAGTAGGCGAATGGTCTGTTACTGTTCAGTTGTTCTGACTTTAAATTCTAAAATCTTCATGACCTATTCTACTGAGCCATGGCCTCTAGTAGATCACTATCTTAGTATACTTGCTCCCATCACAAAGGTGGACAACACTTGTTTGTGTGTTATGTGAAGCCATGAGAAGTTTATGGTTCTATGTCTATTTCAAGGCTAGAGATATGACTCAATGGTTATAAACAGTCACTATCTTGCACAGAACCTGAGTAAAGTTCTTCCACACTGGGGAACACAGCTGCCTATGATCTTCCAGACGATCTGGCACAGTCTTCTGACATCTCCAGACACCTATGTACATGTAATACATATGAACTCGGTCAAGAGTATAGACATACACATAAAACTAAACCAAACAAGACATAAATAAACATACATTCCATCCTTTGAGGGGGGTAAAATTTACTCTGAGATAAAAGAGAGAAGAGGATGAGGAAGAAATGATAGTAGCTTAGATCTGGATGGTAGTGGTGAAAGGCTCTTAGACTAGTGGGTAATGTTTGACTCTATCTGCAGATAGATGATATCCCTGGTATGTTGGAGATTATAAGGAGGGAAATAAAAGATGATGTAAAGTGTCTATGTTAAATAGATCAGGACAAGTGGGAAGACAGCAGTAACAGATATAACAGGAAAGTTCATGTATCCGGGCTTAGATGATACCACATTCTTGTGAGGTAAATTTCCTGGGAAATAGAAATTGAAATAAAAATATTTTAATAATGGTAAACATGAGAACTCATTTGTATAATTTAAGTGTCACCATAATTCTAAACCTCTTACGTAAATTCTTAGTTGGAAAATACATTTTGTTTGCACATAAATGTGCTATGTTGGCAAGTTGGTGCTGGTGAGATGTGAGCAGAAGTGATTTATGTAAATTCTGTGTCATCTCCAATATGCAGACATTTTACTTCTCTTGGACATTGAGTTGTATGGCTATTGGCAAGATGATTTATCATACAAACTAAACTTCAAATTTTCAAATGATGGTTAAGTTACAAGATGAAAAAACACAAATCCAGAGAATGTTGTGGAATACTAATTTCCCTTTTTACATTCTGAATTGTTCACTTATCTAGAACAAAATAGTCTATTTAAAATTGCCTGGTATCTTTTTGTTTTGAACATCTAGTCTTACTAATACCCAGTGTTCTGAGATAAAATTTTGGTAGTGTAATCCACAAATACAGGCTTTACTTTGGGTATCTTTTAGAATTATGAACCTGCAGATTTCTTAACTGCATTTGGTAGCTATTTTGATGTCTGAATCTTGCTTCTAACCATCTGTCTCATCTCTCCTGAAGCTATAAAGCAAGCTGATCAAGGACTACCATGTGATTGGTGTTGATCCAGTGGAGAACACATTAGTGTCCAACATACTTAACTAGCAGAACTCAGATTTCAGAGCAAAGTGACATTTTCCAGTTTTGATTCTCAGGCTCTTGCCCTGACTGTGAAGAGCTAGCTACAATTTGTCATTTAGCTCTTAAAAGACTAACCATAAAGGATATTTTTGCTTCATTAGATATAGTTTTTTTTAATCTTTTTGTTCCTCCTAAGCTGTATTGCAAAGAACAACCTGTAATAAATTGTTCCCACTTCACAACCAAAAATAAAATCTTCTTTTTAAAATCAAGTACTTTCGTTTCAACTGGGACAATGCCAAATTTGGTGCAAAACTATGTTAATTTAAATTTCATCCTCAAAGTCCCCAAAACACTGGACTCCAGTGGATTTTTACAACTCAGGAAACATTCTTTCAGGGGAAATATTCATATACTTAGGAAAACCTTAGCCATTAGGGATAAGGGGCACAACTCCCTGTTTTCACTCCAACAACCAACTCTACATTCGCACTTTCAAACTTTGGCTTCTCCATGACTCTTGCCTGCTTGTTTGAAGCCTGACATCTGATTAATGCCAAAGAATGTACATCTGTCTTCCTATTAAACTTTTAAACACAATCATATATCACACACATCCTAGCACAGTTGCTGTACTGCCTGGATGCACTGTGTTCAAACAGGGTAGCACTGATGATGGGAATATATAACACGTTTCATCTCGCTTAGGCCCAGGGTTTCCAAGAAACAGAGTTACAGATGAAAATGTAGAAGAAAACACCCATTCCAAATAAAAACAACACTCATAAGTACATGTACATGTCTTTCTATGGTGATATTACATAGAGTAAAGAAGGCACAGAATAATATTTCTCTGGTAAACCACCATTTAAATTCATGTTGGCTTCCTTGGGAAATTTTTGAATAGTAGTCCTCAATTGAATAGGTAATACTTAAATTTAATCTATAGAGTATGAGATCAAAAGGCACTTAAAATCTAACAGGTTGCAGAGAAATTGTCATAAGAATGGAAAATAAGCTGAAGTTCTTATTTCTATCTTATGTTCAGGTAGAAAAATATTAAATTTCTTTCTCTCTCTCCCTTCCTCTCAATCTCTCTCTGTCTCTCTCTGTCTCTCTCTCTCTCTCGTGTGTGTGTGTGTGTGTGTATTTTAATTACTAATGATCAGGTTTCCTGCTGTTTATGCTCAGTGTTTCCTGCTTGTTTACTTTGTCAAATGTCTGCCTGCAGTATTCATCACTATGAAAAATACAGAGAATGATATTAGCACAATAACTCTCAGAATCTAGAAAGGGCATGTACTAACATGACATTCCTAACAGATGTCAATTCTATAAATATCAAAGGCAGAGGTCAGAATAACTCAGGCAAAAAAAAAGTTAGTCTGCAATAAAAAATAATTTGAAAAACACTTTTCCCCTTTTAACACAGTAGTTCAGCACAGTACCATTACAATCAATTTCATAAGTCAGGACAGGAGCAGTGTAGCAAATAAGTTAGAGAAGCAGACTCCATAACCAGACTACCTGGAATGAATCCCAGATCTGTTACTTATGAGCTGTTATAAACCAGAGCACATGTTCTTTCCTTTCTATAATTTGACAAAGAGAACAGCTTCAGCTCCACAGAGTGATTCTGAGGATATGGGAATGAACACGGAGCATAGGGTTTGGCGCATAAGTAAAACTACATATGTATATGCATATATGTATGTGTATGTGAATGTGTATGTATATAGGTATATGTATGTCTGTGTTTGTGTGTATGTATATAAATATATACATATATGTGTATAGCTATATTTATAGAGATATAGATATTTATTCTCTGGTGATGACTATGTAGATGGCAATTAACACAGATAGATTAAATGCTGAAATCTCTCTTCATCATTAGTTTTCTCATGAAAGAGAAAACATACAGCAACATACTTTTCATATTTGAAGACTTAGTTTCTTCTTGTCATCTCTAGGTGAGTTCTATTTTATGAAGAAAGTAACTTCAGTAAATAAAAACACTATTGAAAGATAAAAAAGCAATGATTCTTGGTTTTAATAAAAATATTAAGCAAGAATTAAAACATTTGTACTTAGTATCATTTCATATAGCCCATACCTTCATAGTTTTTTCATAAAATCAAGTAAGGGTACCCTTGAGGTCAATTGTAAAATTGGAAAAATAGTCTTAGCTCTACTATTGTGTTATATTCTTGTCCTTTGAGGTCTCATTCTCTGGTCTTAGAGGTCATTTAAACTTGTGGAATACCCACTACAGTGTTGACTTGGTGTTACATCTCTCCCGGTGGGCTCATATTAAGAGAAAATAGTCAAAAGTCAAAATGCAGAGCTAGCTTAACGAGGGCTCCTGCTTTGCTCCCCATGTATTACATTTCTACTCTACTCCAATAATGTATCCCATGCTCCTTCTTGATCTTGAGATGAAGCTGAAAGAGAAGACCTGGAGAAGCATTGGTAGTCATATTTACTTCCTGTACAGAAAGCTAACTTACCAGGAGAGGGAAAAGGTAGCACTGGTATGTGGAGTACAGCCTGGGAAATGTTAGAACACAGTTTCTCTGTGGAGAAACTTGCTTTGCAGGGAGTAGGCAGAGGCCTGTAAAGGGGGAATCACAAGCAAAATTTTCATCATTCTCACTGCATTAGGCTTAACTCACCACCTAATTGCATATCCTGTATTTTCAGCTTCTTTCTGAGCAGGTATTTGGGGAAGATGTTCTATGGCCACTGTTCTTTTACAGATATGCATGAACTTCCAAAGACAGATCCAGATGAGACCTTATCAAAATAAAGCCCAAGCTTCTCACTCCATTCTTGTGGATTTCTTAGACAGTACATGGTAGGAATCTATTCCATTCTAGAGCATGCACACTATGGATTCTAAGCAATTAATGCTAGTGAGCTACTAATGAGAACCAGTGGTTAAATGCCTTTTAGGTTTGCACTCAGGTATACTAAATAAAGATTCTCTTCTGTCAGAGAGCTTAGGCTCCTACCATCTCATCTTTTGGTATAAGATAGGGTGAACAACTTATTAAGTATCTTGCATTGGGTTTCTCTCCTTTCTTGATTCACTTTCTCTTCCCTGAATGACTATTCTCTGGAATCCTCTTCTAAAATAAACTCTGAAAACCTTTATGTTAGGCTCTGATTTTGAATGAGCCCAGGTTAAGATACTCAGTAACCTTAAAACAAGTTTTTTTTTTTAATTTTAATTTATTATGAAAAGTTGGGAAAGATTTATTTCTAGTCTGAGCTAAGTTACTATGACCTTGAAATACTTAGTTAGTCTCTGAGTTTCTTCATGTATTGAATGATATAATTTGGCTGTTTCTAAAATTTAGTCAATGTCTAAGAGTCTATGACTAGATGAGGGTTAAGCCTGTAGGTTACAATAAAGAGACCATGTAACATTAGTCTATCAGTACTAATGTATTTATAAGGTCTCATTTCAGTGTCTAGGAGGTCACTTAGACTTGCAAAATGTCCATGAAGATATTACTTTGGTGTGGCTCTTCTACTCACACATCAAGAGCTCAGCAGAGTCAACCCTGATTTACATGTGCCTCTTATTCTCAGTGACTGTGTAAGGCAGGACCAACCAGGAGCACAGAGGCCACAGAAGCAGCAGAGCAGCTGGGACAGGGTCTTTCCTGCCTCCATCAGCACCCAGGAGGTGGGGCTGTTCCAAAGCCCACTATGTATGGGTCCTGCCAGGAGATAGTTGGTTTTCCAGGACTGCTGATACAGGCTTACAGGCCCACAGGAGGGACAAGCTCATGCCAGAGACAGCAAGAACAACTAACACCAGAGATAGCCAGGTGGCAAAAGGCAAGTGTAAGAACTTAACCAACAGAAACCAAGGCTACATGGACTCATCAGAACCCACTTCTCCTACAACAGCAAGTCCTGGATACCCCAACACACTGGAAAAGCAATATTTGGATTTAAAATCACTTCTCATGATGATGATAGAGGGTTTTAAGAAAGACATAAATAACTCCCTTAAAGAAATGCAAGAGAACACAGGAAAAGAGGTAGAAGACCTTGAAGAGGAAAAACAAAAATCCCATAAAGAATTACAGGAGAACACAGCCAAACAGGTGAAGGAATTGAACAAAACTATTCAAGATCTAAAAATGGAAGTAGAAACAACAAATAAATCACAAAGGGAGACAAACCTGGAGATAGAAAACTTAGGAAATAGGTCAGGAGCTATAGATGCAAGTATCACCAACAGAATACAAGAGATAGAAGAGAGAATCTCAGAAGCAGAAGATACCATAGAAAACATTGACACAATGAGAGGATGAGAAGATTAAACCTAGGGATAATAGGTATAGAAGAGAGTGAAGATTCCCAAATTAAAGGGCAAGAAAATATCTTCAACAAAATTATAGAAGAAAACTTCCCTAACCTAAAGAAAAAGATGCCCATGAACATACAAGAAGCCTACAGAACTCCAAATAAACTGGACCAGAAAATAAATTTCTCCTGTCACCTAATAATAAAAATACCAAATACATAAAACAAAGAAAGAATATTAAAAGCAATAAGAGAAAAAGGTCAAGTAACATATAAAGGCAGACCTATCAGGGTTACACCAAACTCCTGGCCAGAGAATATGAATGCCAGAAGATCCTGGGCTGATGTCATACAGACCCTAAGAAAACAAAAATGACAACCCAGGCAACTATACCCAGCAATACTCTCAATTACCATAGATGGAGAAACCAAGGTATTCCATGACAAAACCAAATTTACAAAATATCTTTCCACAAATCCAGTCCTTCAAAGGATAATAAAAGGGAAACTTCAACACAACAACTATGGTCACTTGATCTTTGACAAAGGAGCTAAAACCATCCAGTGGAAAAAAAGGCAGCATTTTCAACAAATGGTGTTGGCTCAACTGGCGGTTAGCATGTAGAAGAATGCAAATTAATCCATTCTTATCTCCTTGTACAAGTCTCAAGTCCAAATGGATCAAGGACCTCCACATAAAACCAGATACACTGAAGCTAATAGAAAAGAAAGTGGGGAACAGCCTAGAGCTCATGGGCACAGGGGAAATTTTCCTGAATAGAACACCAATGGCTTGTGCTATAAGATTGAGAATCAACAAATGGGACCTCATAAAATTGCAAAGATTCTGTAAGGCAAAGGACACTGTCTAAAGGACAAAACAGCAACCAACAGAATTTGAAAATATCTTTACCAACTCTATATCTGATAGAGGGCTAATATCTAATACATACAAAGAAGCCAAGAAGTTAGACTCCAGAGAATCAAATAACCCTATTAAAAAATGGGATACAGAGTTAAACAGAGAATTCTCAACAGAGGAAACTTGAATGGCTGAGAAGCACCTAAAGAAATGTTCAACATCCTTAGTTATCAGGGAAATGCAAAACAAAACAACCCTGAGATTCTACCTCACACCAGTCAGAATGGCTGAGATCAAAAACTCAGATGACAGCAGATGCTGGAGAAGTTGTGGAGAAAGAGGAACACTCATCCATTGCTAGTGGGATTGCTAGCTGGTACAACCACTCTACAGTTACCAAACCCAGACACTATTGTGGATGCAAACAAGTGCTTACTGACAGGAGCCTGATATAGCTGCCTCCTGAGAGACTCTGCCAATGCCTAACTAATACAGAAGTGGATACCCACAGCCATCCATTAGACTGAGCACAAAGTCCCCAATGTAGGAGCTAGAGAAAGAACCCAAGGAGCTGAAGGGTTTGCAGCCCCATAGGAGTAACAACAATATGAACCAACCAGTACCCCCAGAGCTCCCAGGTTCTAAACCACGAACAAAAGAGTACACATGGAGAGAGCCATGGCCCCAGTCACATATGTAGCAGAGGATGGCCTTGTGAGACATCAATGAGAGGAGAGGCCCTTGGTCTTGTGGAGGCTTGATGCCCCAGTGTAGGGGAATGCCAGGACAGGGAAGAGAGAGAGAGTGGGTTAGTGAGCAGGGAGAGGGGGGATGGGTTTGGGGCATTTTGGGAGGGGATAAAATTTATAATGTAAATAAAGTAAACATCTAATAAAAAACATTAGCAAGAATAAAAAAACTTACAATACTGGATAGCCAATAATTGTGATGGTCTCACCTGGGATAATCTGATAAGCTAAATTCCTAGTACATCTACATCTAAATCCACCATTTCCAAAGGGGCATTGGCTTGTAATTCGTTAAACTTAATTATATACACATCAAAAGATGTTACAAATTTTGTGATATTATGTGAAACTTTTTATCTGTCAAAACTCAGATTTCATGGTCCTCTGGAAGGCTTACTCTATTCCTTAACAACTGGATAGTTTTAAGGTCCTGAAGCTTAAAATGTTTTCTTACATTTTGTCTTTGTCTTCCCTTATATATTACTCATCAGGCTTGGTTTAGGAGCCGATGAATAAGTTTATCCATTCTCTGGCAGGCCTGTCAGCGTCCAAATGCTGCACCGTAGAGCAGCCCCTGACCTCCCTGCTCACTGGATGAATACCCAGTACTTTCTGCTTGAACATTTCACCTAAGTTATAATCATGTAAAGTAAGGTACAGAGTTCAAGTAACTAGATGGCATAACAAATAAGTAAAAACAAAACAAAACAAAACAACAACAACAACCAAGAAAAAAATACTCTCATATTAATGGTGAAAATAAGGAATTTTCCTTCTGAATAACAAACTGGATATGTGGCCAAAAGAAATGATTAGTGTTTTAAGACATCTTGAAGAATGGGTATATTCATCATGCCTTAAGAATCAACAAAGCAAAATCACAGCAAGTAATAGATAACAGGGAGTAGATAAACTATTTATCTCCACCTAATACAGAAGAAAGGGGAGATTATCAAGGCCTGGATAATGAGACAGAGAAAGATGTTAAAAGTAAAGGGTGTGCAGATGATCACCATATTAAAAGTCTTTTTCTAATATGTATTTTACTTTTGTTTATATCCACACATGGGTAAATGTATGTAGGTGCAGATGGCCATAAACACCTGCATGCTGCATTAGCTGCATCTGGAATTACAAGTGCTTATGAGCTTCCTCACACGGGCTTTGAGAACCAACCTAATAAGGAGCAGTATACACTCTGAGCCACATCTCCTATGTATCAGAGACTTCAGACAACAATAACTTCCAAGTGTTCTGCTTGTTCCACCTAAAAATTATAGACATTTATAGAGTCCTCCCTACTCAGTGACCCTGAAAGGATCATTTGTAGCAAACATTTTTTATAGATGTTTATATTTTAAAAACTTATGCTGCCAAATTTCTTATGGATTTGTGAAGTACAAAATAAATGCAGACATAATTAGAAAGGTAAAAGTTCAGCTAAACAGATATGCTTTAGAAACTAAACAAAAATAGACATGAAAACTTCTGCAAAGCATGCATCTCCTTGGTTTTTAATGACCTTTGGATTTAATTCAAAAGAAAATATACTACTGCTAGGTCCAGCCAGTGATGGTTTGCCTAACAACAGGCCAACCATAGGCTGAGCATCTCAACCACTCAGGGAGATGGAGATGGAATTTTTTAATAAAATGGGTTTCATTATCATGGGCTTACTCATCAATTCCCAAAGAGTAGAGCAAGCAAGGAAATCTATGTGCCTGTGAAGTCTGTGCAGCATTTAGCCTTGTTCTAAATTTACCATGTGGATGTATTGAGCTTCTTTTCTGCTCCTTTCTGTATGATATGTCCCACAACCTACATGAGATTGGAATCCAGTGGAAACCACAGAGGTCTGTAAATTGGGGAGATGAGATCAAAATAAGCCATCTGTTTCTTCTCAAGCTAGCACAGAGTATATATACAAACAAGAGAGGATTCTCCCATCACCCTTGATAGTGTATTGTAGTTGATGAAAATGAGATCTATTCTTTTGTGATATTCCATGATTACTGAACAAAAAAGAAATAATTCTTAAATATATGAGTAAATGATAATCTGATCATTCCTGGTGCACAGGAATTCTATATTCACAGACATAAAACCTAAATATTGGCTACTTTTAGAACTTTGAATTCAGTGTGTATCCAGTATGACTAATCCTATGTCCTTTTGTTACTGAATTTAGCTCCCAAGAAATCCTTTTATGTGGTAGTTTGGAAAAGACTGAGTATCTCATTCCTCTTGGTGACTGCTCTCCTAGCTTCCTGTTGAGTTACATGTTGGCTGTAAATTGTCCTTACCAGAATGGCAATATTTGAAAACAAGAATGTTCCTTTAAATGATTGAAATAATTATAGGAAGTGGTTAAAAGTATTAATAACATTTCAGAGGAGTTTACATCATGTACTCTACAAAACAAATGGTTACTCCAAAGGCCAAAAGATTGAGTACTAAAATTGCAATGACATTTGATGCTGAGCTTAATCCTCTCAGGAACCAAGGACTGGCTTATTCCACAGCCCACAAAATTTATCACACTCCAGGGTGTAAAGCAAGGCAGAGAACTTTATTTTCAGTGTTATATTTTTCAGTAAATATGTCAGTGTCCCTAAAAGGGTATTAGTTTTAGAGGCCCCAAAGACTTTGAGTTCCTGAAGACTTTTACATTTCGACGTAGTTGCAGCTTGCCTATAGATGCTAGACAAAAATCTCCATTTTCTGCAGAGTTTTAAATCTACTATTTTACCCATTTTCTAGATTTAAACGAACAATATTCATAATAACATTTATATAGGTGTTATGACACTACAGCCATTCCTCTTCCTTACTAATCTTTCTTATTGGGAAGAAAAGGAGAATTTAAAAGTACAAAATGGGACTCCACTTGAAAGAGATTTGACTAAAATAAGTCTTGAAATTCTATTTATTTTATAGGCTCTCACACCCTCACTAAGTGTCGATTCAGAAACTTAGCTGTGTGGAGGCTGTTAAATATAAAAGAATCATTTTTTATTTTTTTTCTAAAACCCCTGCTGACATTGTTCAGCTGGTCAATTTGCATCTTGTTTGACATGATCCTGAAGACGTTAAAGGAAAGCTAGCTAGTAAAAAAAGTGACCAAGCATCTCTCTGTTTCTCTGAGCTCTGCTGGGTAATTGAAGGGAACAGCCACAGCACTTCTTTTGCCATTCAGAATTGAGGTGGGACCACCTGGGGTTTCCAGTTTTAGAATACAACTCTTTGGGCAATTAGCAAAATGTTGAGCATCTGTCTCCCATGGTATTTAGGCAAATTAATAATTTTAAGCATTTCTAAAATAAGAACTGGGTTAGAGGATATGCCACTATACTGTGAGCTTAATTTGTTCTGTTACATTTTCCCTAAAGGAGTCTCATCAAGGTACAGGCCTACAGCAGTGGGTGTTCGTGAGCTCATTGCCCTGGAATATCTATTCTAACAGCCAAGCACTCTTACTTAACTACGATGCCCGAGACAACAATTTGTTCTAATGTTCTAGTGTAAAATTCCTGCAGCACTGTATTTTCTTTCAAGTAATAGCTTCCATTCATGATGCTAAGAGCTCTTGAATTCTCCAGTCAGTTTGGCAGTTAAGAAACTCTTCTTTGACATCTCAAGCTGTACATCTTGCCACATGCAGTCCAAACAGAATTAAATAATAAAGTATAACTGTGATATGTGGCCTTTGAGATTATAAGACAACTGTAACTAAGATCAACAAGAGTTTTGCCCTAGAGATTCATGTATTTCTTCTGAGTTTTCCACAAGTAGAAATGAAAGAACCTTGTTAAAGTTTCCACATTTCAGATAAAAACTCTTTTCATCTATGTTTGATAAGAGATTCAGTTCCTAGAAGATGAAGTTATTTATTTATCCTTTTGAGGCCTTACACTTCTCACTAGGTTCTTTTACAATACAAATAACATGAACCAGAAAGTCTAAAATGTGTTCCTCGAATAGATCATATGACTTTGGGATTATCTGATGATGTAGTATTATAGGTATGTAGTAAAATAAGATGCAATTAGAATGGCTTTGGATTGGAACCTCAAATTATTATGCACAAACTGTCACAGGAAAATTTTGCCATGTCAAAAATAGGGTACCATTACATCATTCCCAAAAGTTCTGTGAGGATTTGTGCAGGCATTGTTGCTATGTATCTGGAATCCATTATTCATTTCCTTATGATTTCCTTTTCGTGCCTGCATGCCTCCAGGGAATGAGATATTATTCTTGGTCATCTGAGTTGTGCTCAGCAGTCAGTCTATGTTCCTATCCACAGATAGTTTCACAGGTGGACTGTAGAATGCTGAAAATGGGAGTTCCTGTTGAATATACCAGTGACAAAGAAGCTCTTTCTAATTAGACAAGAGAAAGAAGATATGTAAATTGAGTGTTTTGACAACCATCTTTGGACCACAAGGAAACCTACCCATTGCTTACTTCACCAGGGCCTATGATGTCAATCCATCATCTTCTAGATCATTCAGCTACTTTTTAGATGCCTTTTGTCTCAGTCAATACATAGACAGTTTTCTTTTAGTTGCCTTTGTGGCTAATATGCTAAAGATACATGATACAAAATTAAATGTAATTTTATGCTTCTTATAATTTTTTACATAAATAGCCTGTAATAAAAACAAGACTTATCAAGGGCACTGTGTGAAAACCACTCTCAGTACAACAGCAAAACCATCTCATATTTATCTTAACTGATGCTTGGTTACATTTGAAAATCACATAGCCTCAAAAGTTAAAGACAATAAGTAATCATTCAGCTATCATTCTAAAGGGAGACACTTCCTCTTCAGTCTGCAACTATCAAGCCACTCACCTTCTACATTTACCTTACTCTCAACCATAATCCAGTCCTTTTTGGGTTACTGGCCACTGAAGATGAAAAGTCGAGGTGTAGAACAGAATGGCTGTTATTTGGCTGGAGCCTAGTAGTCTGGTATTCTGCTTTCCCAGTTTGCTGACCTGACAGACATTCAGATTGACACATCTCTGGATACATCAGGGTTATCTCTAGAAAGCCATGTTAGATTTCCCTTTGCCACAGCTTCCCAGATATACCAAAAGGGGATTTTGTTTGGTTCAACTTCTCTGTCTTCAATCAGCATTTTTCCATTGATCGCCTTCACCACTGTGAGTAATTTACTGCTGAAATGCCTTCACTGTGTGGTGGTGATTTTATTACATTTATCAGACAGATTATCTGTTTTCTACAATCACCCTCAAGTATGCAAACTTGTAAGACATAAGCTCATATTAGAGAACTTTTATTTAGAAGTGATTTTTTTTAATCTTCATAACTATGAAAATATACAAAGCCTGTCTAGATGGCCTATAATTTCATTAAAATGACAAAGAAACAAACTTTTTTTTTTAAAAAAAAGAAGTTTGAACAAAAACACGGTTTTTGTGAAGTGACAGCTTAGTTAGTATACCATTTGCCTTTTAAGCATAAGAACCCCAGTCCAACCCCACCCCTAGAACCCACACAACAACCTGGGCTAGAAGGACTGTGTGCTTGTAATTCCAAACCTGGGAAGGTAGAGGCAGACAGATCCCTGGACTTGTAATTCCAAACTTGGGAAGGTAGAGGCAGGCAGATCCCTGGAGCTCATGGGACAGCAGGCCCAGCCTACTTGGTGGGCCCATGGTCATGAGAGACATTTTCTCAGCAAATAAATGAACAAATTTTTTTTTTTTTGTGGAAAAGCCATTCATTTTATTTTACAGCTTATGGTCTATAGTGAGAAGAGGAGAAGTCAGAGAAGGCACTCAAGGCAGGAATCTGGAGTCAGGAACTGAAGCAGAGACCATTGAGTACTGCTGCTTACTGGCTTGCTCCCTATGCTTGTTCAGGTTGCTTTCTTATACATCCAAGTCCACCTGCTCAGTTATGGCACCACCTACAGTATACTGGGTCCATTGCACATCAGTCATAATTCAGGGAAAATATCCCAGAGACCTACCTAGAGGCCAATGTAATGGATGTATTTTCATGATTGAGGTTCTCTCTCTTTTTATCACCCTTGTTTTGGTCAAATTGACAAAAAGATGAGCTTCTTGTTACTGTGACACAAAAGCACATCCCTATTAAACCATAACTTTTTCCTTGTCTGTTTACCCTCAAGAATTGATGCTAACATCCGTATCACAACATAAACTACAGTTCAGTTGTAAAAGCTCATGGTCTTTAAAAATTCAACTTTAAATTTCATTTCTTTAATATCTAACATCTCTTTAAAGTCTAAAGTTTCTCAACTGATACTTCTTGCATAATGAAAACCAAGCTATCTCTTATTCCAGGAGAAGGGAACCAGGAATCAGTTAGACCAAGGCAAATCTAAAAATCTATAAGTCTAATAACTTAAGACAGGAACCACAGGCAGGAACTGAAGCAGAAGCCATGAAGGAACTCTGTTAACTCGATTGATCTCCATGTCTCCCTCAGCTTGCCCTTTTTTTTAACTATAAAATCCAAGACCACTTGCCCAGTGGCAGCATCTCCAACAGTGCCTTGTACTTTCTCTCATCAATCATTGATCAAGAAAATGCCTCTACCTGTAGGCCAACCTGATGGAGGCATTTCTCTCTCTCTCTCTTTAATTGGATATTTTATTTGTTTAAATTTCTAATGCTATTCCCTTTCCCAGTTTCCACTCTCTAAACCCCCCTATGTTATCCCCCTTATCATGCTTCTATGAGGGTGCTCCCCCAGCCACCCACCCACCCACTCCCGCCTCACAACCCAAGCATTTCTCTACACTGGTGCATCAAGGCTTCACATTACCAAGGGCTTCCCTTCCCATTGATGTCAGATAAAGCCCATTCAATTCCTTCAGTCCTTCCCCTAACTCATCCATTGGGGTCCCTGTGCTCAGTCCAATGGTTGGCTGTGAGTGACTACATTTGTATTGGTCAGGATCTGGCAGAGCCTTTCAGGAGACCGGTGTATACGGCTCCTATCAGCAAGCACTTCTTGGCATCAGCAATAGTGTCTGGGTTTGGTGTCTGCATGTGGGATAGATCCCCAGGTGGGGCAGTCTCTGAATGGCCTTTCCTTCAGTCTCTGTTCTACTCTTTGTCCCTATATTTCTTTAGACAGGAGCAATTCTTGGTTAAAATTTTGGAGATGGGTGGGTGGCCCCATCCCTCAACTGGGGGGCTATGCCTAACCTCTGGATATATTCTCCACAGGTTCTTTCTCCCTTCTGAGGGGTGTTTCAGCTAATGTTATCCCCACTGGGTACTGGGAGGGTCTTGCCTTTCCTGGCATCTGGGACTTTCTGGTTGGTACCCCCAGTTCTCCATCCCCCATTGCTACATACCTCTGTTCAATTTCCTAATCAACCCTGTACATCTCCATCTCCTCCCATACCTAATTCTACTTCTCTTTTCTCCCTTCCCCTCTTCTCTTCTTCCCAAGTCACTCCCACCCTCTACTTCCCTTCATTATTTTTCCCCCTTTTAAGTAGGACTGAAACATCCACTCTTTGATTTTCCTTCCTCTTGAGCTTCATGTGGTCCATGGGTTGCATTATGGTTAATCCATGCTCTTTGCCTAATATCCACTTATCAGTGAGTAAAAATGATAATTTGTGACTGAGTTATCTTACTAGGGATGATATTTTCTAATCCAGTCATTTGCCTGAGAATTTTGTGAAGTCATTGTTTTTAATAGCTGACTTTTCAATTGTGTAAATGTACTACATTTTCTGTATCCATTCTTCTGTTGAAGGACATCTGAGTTCTTTCCAGCTTCTGGCTATTATAAATATGGCTGCTATGAACATAGTGGAACATGTCATTATTACATTTTGATGCATCTTCTGGGTATATGCCCAGGAGTGGTCTAGCTGGCTCCCCAGGTAATACTATTTCCAATTTTCTGAGGAAATGCCAGAATGATTTCCAGAGTGGTTGTACAAGCTTGCAATCCTACCAGCAATGAATGAGTGTTCCTCTTTTTCCACATCCTTGCCAGCATCTGCTGTCACCTGCGTTTTGAACTTAGCCATTCTGACTGGTGTGAGGTGGAATCCCAGAGTTGTTTTGATTAGCATTTCCCTGATGATTAAGGATGTTGAACATTTCTTTGGGTTCTTTTGACCAATTTGAGTTTCCTTAGTTGAAAATAGCCTGTTTAACTCTGTTCTCCGTTTTTTGATACAGTTATTTGGTTCTCTGAGTCTAACTTCTTCAATTCTTTGTATATATTGGATATCAGCCCTCTATCAGATGTAGTATTGGTATGCAGAAAAATGCTGGGTCCTGTTTATGTAGCCAGTCTGTTAGTTGATATCTTTTTATTGGGGAATTCAGTCCATTGATGTTAAGAGATATTAATATAAAATAGTGATTACTGCTTCCTGTTATTTTTGTTGTTAGAGGTGAATTATGTTCGTGTGGCTACCTTCTTTTGGGTTTGTTGAAAGAAGATTACTTTCTTACTTTTTCTAGGATGTAGTTTCCCTCCTTATGTTGGAGTTTTCAATGTATTATCTTTCTTAAGACTAGAATGTGGAGAGATGTGTAAATTTGATTTTGTCATGGAATATCATGGTTTCTCCATCATGTTAATTAAGAGTTTTGCTGGGTATAGTAGCCTGACCTAGCATTTGTGTTCTCTTATGGTCTGTATGACATCTCCCTAGGATCTTCTAGCTTTCACAGTCTGGTGTAATTCTGATAGGTCTGCTTTTGTATGTTGCTTGACCATTTTCCCTTACTGCTTTTAATATTCTTCCTTTGTTTTGTGCATTTGGTGTTTTGACTACTATGTGAGGGGAGGAATTACTTTGCTAGTCCAATCTATTTGGATTCTGTAGTCTTCTTGTATGTTTATGGACATCTCTTTCTTTAGGTTAGGAAAGTTTTCTTCTATAACTTTGTTGAAGATATTTACTGACCCTTTAAGTTGGGAATCTTCGCTCTCTTTTATACCTATTAACCTTAGGTTTGTTTTTTCTCAGTGTGTCCTGGATTTCCTGGATGTTTTGGGTTAGGAGTTTTTTGCATTTTGCATTCTCTTTGTTGTGTCTTTGTTTTCTATGGTATCTTTTGCACTTGAGATTCTCTCTTCTATCTCTTGTATTCTGTTGGTGATGCTTGCATCTTTGACTCCTGATCTCTTTCCTAGGTTTTCTATTTCTAGAATTCTCTCCCTTTGTGATTTTCTTATTGTTTCTATTTTCATTTTTAGATCCTGAATAGTTTTGTCCAGATCCTTTACCTGTTTGTTTGTGTTTTCCTGTAATTCTTTAAGGGATTTTTGTCTTTCTTCTTTAAAGACTTCTAGTTGTTTACCTGTGTTCTCTTGTATTTCTTTAAGGGTGTTATTTATGTTCTTCTTAAAGTCCTCTATCATCATTGTGAGGTGTGATTTTAAATCAGAGTTTTGCTTTTCTAGTGTGTGGGGTATCCAGGGCTTGCTGTGCTGGGAGAGCTGGATTCTGATGATGCTGAGTAGCCTTGGTTTCTGTTGTTTATGTTCTTGCATTTGCCTCTTGCCATCTGGTTATCTGCGGTGTTAGCTGTTCTTGTTGTTTCTGACTGTGGCTTGTCTCTCCAGTAAGCCTGTTTGTCAGTACTCCTGGGAGACCAGCTCTCTCCAGGCAGAATTTGGGTATGGAGTGCTATGGCACAGGGTCAGCTTCAGGGTGCAGAAGGATACTTGCAGGATCCTATCCCAGGCTGTTCCTTGGTTCCTGTGTCCTGATGGGTCTGGAGGGGTCCCTCTTGGGCTAGGAATTTGAGCAGAAGTGGTGGTCTCATATGTGCTCTCAGATGTGTCAGCACTCCTGAGAGACCAGCTCTCTCCCAGTGGGATTTATGTAAGGAAAACTGTGGCACAGAGTCAGCTCTGGGTTCAGATGGAAACAGGAAGCATGAACAAAATTTTAAAGGGTGGATGATGTCTGGACAATTATCCTTGAGGTTTACCTCTTACCTCTACATGCATTTACAAAAAACATATATACTCCAAGTGTGCACATGTTCACACACATATATTAAAAAAGGAAAAATAGATAATGAAAACTTCAATATATTATATATTTTAAATTAGTTTAAAGCCTCAAGCAATAGAGCAGAGCTCACTTGTTTTTATTTTCATCTAGACAATAGTTTCAACTGGCTTTGAACAAAACACTTTCCTCCCCTTTTGCCTGATTTTGGACATGTGGCCCTCAAATTTCTCTCTTAAGCTCTCCTTAGTTCATCATGCCCCTTCCTGGGCCTCTACCTTTGCATCTTCTGATGTGATTTTTTTTAGACAAGGTTGTTCCTCTATGTTGTGACATGGCAGGTAGTCAGAAAAGCCATGGCTACTCTACAAAGTCTTGATGATAATCAGAACTAACTTAGCTAAATGTTCATTCCATTCACTTTCATTACTTCCCACCTTGACAGTAACAATTTTCCACTATCAGTCTACATGAATGTCAGATTGTCCCTAAAGTATACTTGAATTTCTTGTTTGGGTATCATGACCTCTGTCTAGACACTAAACGCACCTTCCCTCCCACACCCATCCATAATGGAATATAATAAGGGATCAAGAATGTCAAACATTTCTGAAGGCAGCCACACAAACATTTCTTTAGTGATTGGCAATAATGTCCTATAGCAAGAGTATGCCTAACATAACCATTCTTCTAACTCCTTGTTTTAGTTAATTTGTGTTTGAATAAAATACAGAGTACTCTCTTACAGTCCTCAAGAATAAAAACTGTATAGTCAGGTAAATCATCAGAGAGGAGAAGAGACTGAGTCTATACTTCCTCGGAGACTTTAGATTCTCAAGAACAGTCTTGTTGAAGATCCCATAATCACCATGTAACTTGACAGACCACCTAACACCTCCCTCTGATGGGCCCCATCTCACTAGGAGATGCTTTTCAAAGAAATACCAAAGCAGTGCATGGGTGTTCTGAAGCTGTGTCTCTCTGCTGCTTCCTGAGCATCAGTATCTGCTGTTCCCTGGCAGGTTTCACAAAGGGCTGCACACCAGGAGAGAAAAGGTAATGATGTGTGTTTGTCTTACCAGTGCACTCACATTTCAAACTTGTCTACAATTCCAATAAATGAAAGGCGTTGTTAAACCATAACAAGAGCTAAATAGAAAGAAATGTTAAACTATACAATGAATGAGAAACTGTCATTAGGTGTAACCTAATCGGTCTGTGTGTGGCTTCACAGAATGACAGGTAAACAATAAACACTAAGTGTTGTCAAGTAGCTTCAACAAAAAGTGTTTCCATGCATGTGCAAATGGGGAGATGTGCTGCTGCCAGCTCCAGATCGCAGGAGCTCTCTGGGCAATCACATGGCCCGTGTGTAGAAAGCCTTCTCCCTGACATGATGGCCCCTTTCCCTCCTGTCAGGATGAAAGAAATTCTTTCTGCCTACTTAAATATCCCGTGGTCCTTTACTCTTTTGCCCCTTCTTTTTTCCTGCTTATTTAAGCATTTGAGGGAATTGTTGTGAAAATCAGCCCCAGTTAGGTTATGTTACTGACAGAATGTTCTGAAATCCTAAACTGCAGTTCTAGCATCACTGGCATTTACTTATAATACAAAAAGAGAGCTTGCCATGCACTGTACAATTTGGTCTTACAAAAATAAATAGCCAGGTTATTTGTTTATTCCCTTTAATGAGGAACCTTAAATTCCAATGGCCACCCAGGAATAAGTGAGGCCAGATGGGTATCAGTTAGGACAGGGTGTGCAGAAGTGGGCTCTTGGGATAGTGAAGTATGTACATCCTTCTAGAAGTTACATCCATCTTACCGCCAAAGCTCAATATTGCCCAAATAATGCATAGCTCCAAACTGATTATGCTCATGTGTTTGAGTTGCAAAATAATTTTTATTGTGATACATTAAAATTAATTATAAGAGCATATCAGAATTGATATTCTACCAATCGTAATGGGCTAAAAGACTGTGTTTTGTATACACTAAAGGAAATAAAGACCTTCGTACTATTGAGCCTGGCACATTGGCTCATGTTTATAATCCTAGCATTCAAGAGACTGAAACAGGAAAAATTTTAAGAGTTTTTGGTTAGTCTAATGAGCTCCCTATGTGCATGATCTATGCAAACATACAAAGAAAAATCTACTCTCTTCTCCACTTCATGCAAATCATACACTAATCTCCCATAAAAGTCACCAAATGCTTTGCTAATAAAGGTAATGCTTGAAAAGTTATGTATTTCATTTATTTGTGACCTTTGCAATAACCCTGATAATATGGTATTTTGCTCTTATGCATTGGTTGTATTGATTTATAATAGACTACTTACATGTGTTGTACATGTATGTACATCTTTCCACTTAGGCTAGTAAGAAACTTTTCTGACTTCATGCTGCAGTCAATGTAATATTCACTCAGTCCACTGGGAATCAACTATCCAATAATATCTTTGTCAAAAGCTAAGTAGGCTCCATTGACTTAACTGTTTGCACTGATCTTAGCACCGAATATCTAGCAAATATAACCTTAGTGTCTGATTCTAAAGATGTATGTTTTCCAAATGAAGAGATAGCATGAGCTGGTTTGCTGTAAGGCATCACGACAGATTATTCCTATACACTACTACCATTATTGTGATGGCTTGCTTATTGTGGTAATTCTTTGAAGATGTTGTGGTACTGGCAAGAGACTGAAGCTGAGGGAGATATGGTGACTTATGGGTGAAAGTTTCAAAATTTCATCAACAGCCGCACAGATTTTTCTTTCCTTAAACTGTTAATAAGAAAAAAATGCATTTATGGTATTTTTGCATTTTATTCATAAAGCCATCATTGTGGTCACTATCTACAGCAAATATAGATTTGTACAGAAACTCACAACTAATTGTGATCTTCTTGTGAATTTCTTCCAGTGCAATTATATTGTAACGAGTCAGTCAAGTGACAAGGGAGTGGTTTCCTTAGGTTTTTTCACAGATTAGGAATTGTAGAAGACAGGGACTATTGAGGAGAAAGAAATATCAGGCCTGGGATCAGCGGGAGAATTATCACAGGCTGTGTTGACTAATGAAAAGGATAACAATCAAATGAGCATTCACTTCAGATATTCAAGGGAACAATAATGGGAAAAGCTTCTGTGCTGTGAATTTTTGCTGTAAAGCGCTTACACTTTAGCTGACAGCATAAGAAAAATGTAAGCATTCTCACAAAGAACTCGGAGTATCCATTTTACTCAGTGGGGAAATGTGACTGAAAAGTCGTGGGTAGGAAAAAAGTATCCAAGACTCTCTCCACAGAGTTCGAACATTTGATCATCTCTTTCTGTGTTTCTATTTTTTCAAGTACCTAGTTCAAATGGTGTGTTTTATTTTCTATTGAATTTCAGTTCTATTTCTTCTATGTCATTTTGTCTAAATTTACACAGATTGAGATCTTGATTAATACTATTGGAAGACAGATTCTCAAAAAGTCTCAAATACGATGTCTTTTAAAAGTATTTAAATCAGGGTTACTTCTCATGGGCAAAACCAAGAAGTTTTTAGTAACAGCAGCTATGATAGCTAGTTTTCACAGGTACTCTAGGTGCTAGTACTTGCTGCACAACAAAACTGCTAAATAACTACTAAAATGTGTTTCCTCTCTAATGTCATGATAATAATTTCAAATGATTTTATAAGCTCTTAAAACTTTGACTGTGGGCTGAGGTAATACTCAATGGTAGATCACTTTTCTAACAAGTGAGAATCTCCAGGTCAATCCCTAATATGAAATAATAATAAAGTAAAATAAAATAAAATACAGAATATAACATTCTAAATCAATGTCTAATATGGGAAATGACTATGACACATGTTGTTTCTGTTAACATCTACATATGACTTTATGCAAGCTACTCAAAATTTCTAAGATTTTATTTTTTTCACCTGAAATTTGGAACAGAATACTGCCTTCATGGGTATGTTATTAACTCTATATAACATGTATTAATCTAGACAGTACAATTATCAAGTACCAACCACAAACCTTGGCCCTGTCTCCAAGCATGTCTACCTCCAACTTATCAAATCAATTGTTCACGTGTCCATCCTCTCTGCCTCTTGTCAAGATCAATAAGAGAGGAAGTCAGTAAAGTTTTTAATTATTCCCTTCTCATTCTAACTACAAATTTCCATGGCCTGCTATCGCTGTAAGTTAGCAAAACCCTAACTTTGGATCTAGTTATCACCCTTCCTGCTCTCACATCTGTGTAAGCAATAGCTGCATAGAAATATCCTACAGTAGCAAAGACTTGCGTCACCAAAAGGAATAATTTCTAGCAGTTAATAGGAGTATTAACAGTCACTGGTAATCTTTTAAATTTACATTCACACTTTGCTACTCGCCTGCACCCTTTTCATATGTATTTTAGTGGTATTCAGGCTGTCTCTCCTTCCTTAGGCCTCACTGTGTTCCTCTCAAAGCATCATATGTTTAATAAGAACATAGATGTTTCCATACAAGAGCTCTACAAGTATGAGTACTGCTAAGCAGACAGGCACTCAAGTAATTTTCCAGTGGAAGTGACATATCCATCTTGTTCTATGCTTGTCACTCCCTTCCCTAAGGCCTTGAATATGGAGTTTAGGCTTCTTCTAAGTCTCAAATGTGCACTCAGTGCCTGCTTGTCATAGAGGAAATGCCTCTCATCTAAGAATAATGAACACTACTCTCTGTTCCTCATCTCAGGATTACTCTGCCTTGCCAACTACATTATTTGACATCGTGTCCCTCTCTTTATGGCTGGTCCTTTCTATAATAGAAACAGACTCCAGGCTCCCTGATAGCAAAAAAAGAAAAATACTCCTTTTCAAATTATAGATAACAGATTCTGTTTCTTCATGAGTCTCCAAGCCATCTTAATTCTATGTCATTAGTAGCTCTAGATTTCAATCAATTATGTCCATATTTACTATAACTGCATCACTCTATCACATCTACCAAATGAACTACCTGCTAGTTGCATCCAAAATGATCTTCTGTATCCAGATTTACCCAACACATCTGAATACTGTATGAAAATATTTTAATGCAAAATATAGTCATATGGGAAGGTGTAGTGCTACACATCTTTAATTCCATCACTTTCAGATTTGTGTGAGTCCAAGGCCTGCCAGCCAGGGCAATATAGTAGGCCTCTCCTTCTCCCTCTTCCTCTCCTTCCCCCTCCCGCTCCTTTTTCTAATCTTCTCTCTCTCTCTCTCTCTCTCTCTC
>NW_022196914.1:45385795-45402082 GCF_008632895.1 Mastomys coucha | reverse complement strand
TCTCTCTCTCTGTATATATATATATATATATGTATATATATATATATAAAATGATATAGCCTTATTTGAGATAGTCATATATTCTCTTTGTGAAGAGGTCTTCTTTTTGTCTGCTAAAATACAATTCAAAAATCTCAACATGCCAAACATATCTTTCATAGTTTTCCTTCTTTTCAACTGTCATTTCTCAAGAGTCCATTCTCAGGTGCTTAACCTCTATGTAACACAGCTGTTTTCTCCTTGTTGAATGCATTCTGTTATCTATGAGAGTACCTCTGTACTCACAATTTGTTCTACTCAATGCACATTTCCACCAAATCTGTCTGTCTTGTCTTTCTGTTTCCATAATAAACTTCTTCACTGACTTTCTGTGACTGAGTGATACTACAGAGGTATGTTCTAACATTATCTTCTCCAAAAGATCATTACTAATACTATAAGAGGGAAAGGATGGAGGAAAGGAGGGAAAAAGAAGAGGGAGAAAGAGAAGTAAGGAAGAGCACTTTCATAATGACAATTTTAGGAGCTCAAGAATCTTTCACCATAAGAAAACTAAATGGCTAAAATTGAAAATTCATCAACAGTTTATGAATTTATCCAAAAACAGATTTGAGAAGTGAAAAAAACCTTCATTCTAAAAAATCTTACAAATATCATCACGATTATTAAGAGTCTGTCATCTGAAACATCATTCTTTCTATCACCCGTGCTATCTAAGCTCCATGTAAAATAAGTCAATACCCAAAATAAGCCAATGTTAGACACATGTATCCAAGAAAGTGGATATTTTGACTCTCAGTGTGGAAATGCACACACAGTAGCCCTGTTCTAGAAGCCATACGCTGGATATACATAGAAAAGACTAACCCGCTTTCTTCCACTCAGTCTTTTTGGCTAAGGGAGGAAGCCTAACCTGTGCTGGTAGGTTGTTCCTTCTCTGTTCACTGTCAATATATAAAATATGGTATCATTATAGGTCCCTGTTTCCAGTTCTGGTGCTTTGATAATTGTGCAAAGGTGCTTCCCATAAAGAAAGGCTAGTGTTAATGATGACAAAGTACTTAACTCTGATCAAAGGTGTGTGCTTTATTTAAAATAGAAAGAGGAGAAAGTAGTGGACGAGATGGTTCTGTTGGCAAAGATACTTGCTGCCCAGCAAGACAACCTGAGTTAATCCCCAGACCCTGCATGGTAGAAGAAGAGAACAAACTTCCACAACCTGTCCTCTAACTCCTGTGTTTGTGTGGATGTGTCTAAAAGGAGACAAGCATCAATTCCATCATAGACAATTTAAAAGTTAAAATTAAAATAACAAAAAGGACAAAGATCAAGAAATTAAAACTATAAATATCTATGGACCTAGTAACAGAATTTTACATGTAAATCACAAAAAGGGAAAGGAGTGAAGGGAAGGACTCGACAAATCAGCAGTAATAACCAGATACATCAGCAGTCTGCTTTCAGTTAAAGAAGTAGCAACTGGTAGAAAGCTAGAAATAAAATATGGATTCTGAAAATTACTGGAAATCACAAAGAGCTAACTAAGCTATCAGTATAGCATTCTACTTCACATTAATAGAGTTCACATTCTTTTTAATGAACTTGTACTACCCTTCGTTGTAAAAACCATGCTAGACCACTGGACCATAGCAACTCTCAGTAAATTTAAAAGGAATAAAATACATCACTGCTGGGATGGAGCTAGAAGTAAAACAAGATTCTGGGGAAAATAATAAATACATGGAAATAAGGCAGTACACTTCCAATAAACATCACATTGAGTAAGAAATTAGGAAGGAAATTTAACTAAAATACAGCTGAATCAGTAATCAGAAGAAAACCACGAAGAACTGTGAAAAAAGAAATGTCTCAAAAGGTTTTTCATTTGCTTTGCTTATATTATTTTTTACCTTATTTTATTGAGTTTATTGTGAATGGGATTATTTTTCTGCTTTCTTTTACTGTTTGCTTCTCTTTGTTATACAAGGTTACTGATTTTGATATGTTAATTTTGTAACTCATAAACCCACAGCAGCAGTGGTTAGCTGCACAAGAACAGGCCAGTCAATATTCTCATACACACAAGGGGCTTTAGCATGGACTAGGGACAGTTGAGGGCTTCTGGGGGAGGAGGAGTCAGTGCTCCTGTTAGGTGCTCCAGTAGATAGCCCGACACAAATGAGTATATGGGCAGCACAAATTAGACTCTGTAGGTTATTTAAGAAAAAATGTATGCCATAAGGGTAAAGATAGTAAAGAGATGAAGGTGAGTCGGGGAGGAGTTAGGCTAAGAATGAGAGGTGAATAGGGTCAAAACATTTTATGAAATTTACAAAGGATTAGTAAAAATATTACAGTTTAAAAACATCTCCAATCAATAACCTTAGCTTTCCTCATTAAAATATTTGGAAAGGAAGAGATTATCAAACACAAAACAAGTAATACAAAAAAGAAAAAACCAAAAAAACCCAAAACAAACAACAAAAAAACCCAACCAAACAAGAAATGGAAATACAGATACAAGAGTGGAGCTAAATAAAATAACCTTAGGCAAATCAGTAAGACCAAGCTGGTTATGTGCAAAGAACAACAAGACTGATGAATCATAACTACATTTATCACAAGAAAAAATCTTCAGTTACTAAAACTGGGGATATAAAGGAAAGATAATTGTCAAACTTACAAGAACAGAGAAATAGAAGAACTCTAGGGACAATTTCATGTCAACAAATGAAATCAAGTGGCAAATTCCTAGAAGAATGAAAATTACTGTGATATGCTAAGTGGAAGAAAGAAAGAAAGAAAGAAAGAAAGAAAGAAAGAAAGAAAGAAAGAAAGAAAGAAAAGAAAGAAAGAGAGAGAGAAAAGAAGGAAGGAAGAAAAAAGAAAAATGAAGAAAGAAAGAAAGGAAGAAAGAAAGGAAGAAAGAAAGAAAGAAAGAAAGGAAGGAAGGAAGAAAGAAAGAAAGAGAGAAAGAAAGAAAGAGAGAAAAATAGGCTTATACTAAGTAAAGAGATTGAAAGCACTATGCCAGCTGGTGTGTTTTTACCAAATATTCAATGAATAACTAATGTCAACCATTCAAAGAAAGTAGTCTTTCTTTAGCATCCAAAAATCAAGTGATGCAGTATTACATGATTGTCTTAAAAATGAAGAAAAATTAACAAAATCAAAACCCCATTCCTAGTATTAAAAAAAAAGAATGAAGGTTAACTTTCCTATCATAATAAAAAGTACCCACAAATTTCCACTATTGACGCCATATTTTATGATGAAAGTCTAAATATTTTTCTTCAAAATTAGTAACAATATAGTGGCTTTATCACCCTGAGTGGAGCTGATTTTTTTTCAGAAAATATAGTTTGTTCAATAAGTAATGACCAAATAATTAGACAATGTGATCTGCTACCCCAGGAACAAGTTGAACCCTTCATTCTGTGATACCAAAAAGTAACTTGAAATAGACAGAAGTCCTAAAGCCAACTGGCAAACAGTCAAACTTTCAGAAGAAAATATAGAAATAAATTTTCATGACTATATATTACAGAATATATATTACAGAATACGTTCTTATAGTACACCAAAAGCACAGCAATAACAACAAAAAAATAAATGTGTGAAATTTTGTCAATATTACAAAAATATTGTAATATGGTACAAAAATACCATCAAGAAATTAAAGACTGGCCCCTAAAATGAGTGAAAGTATTTACAAATAATATATTTGATGATGGACTTACAATTGGGGTATATACATACTCAATAACAGATAACTTAATATAATAGTTACAAATGCAGATTTCTGTAAATGGACTTAACCAAAAGCTAATAAACATAAGAATACTTCAACATCTAACATTAGTTAGATGTAATAACATTAGTTATTAGATGAATGCAAAGAAAAAAAATCTCAGTCACAGCCATTGAGATTGCTGAGAATAAAAAGAGAGAAGATACAAGGGTTGATTTGCTTTGCATTGTAAAATAAATGATATAATTACCAAGTGGGAAGACTTTTGAAAAATTAAGAAATTTCATGAGAGACTTGAAGTATGGGTATTTCACTTGTTTGGTTAGAGTTACCCATAGATATTTTATATTATTTGTGGCTAGTGTGAAGGGAGCTGCTTCTCTAATTTCTTTCTCAGCCTGTTTATCCTTTGTATAAAGGAAGGCTACTAATTTATTTGAGTTAATTTTATATCAGGTCACTTTGCTGAAGTTGTTTATCAGCTGGAGAAGTTCTCTGGTAGAATTTTGGGGTCACTTATGTATACCATCATATCATCTGTAAATAGTAATACCTTTATTGCTTTTTTACCAATTTGTATCCCCTTGATCTCTTTTTGTAGTCTTACTATTCTAACTAGCACTTCGAGTACTATATTGAACAGATATGGGGAGAGTGGGTATCCTTGTCTTGTCCCTGATTTTCATGGGATTGAGTCAAGTATGTCTCCATTTAATTTGATATTGGTGGTTGGTTTGTGGTAAATTGCTTTTACTATATTTAGGTATGGGCCTTGAATTCCTGATCTCTCCAATACTTTAACATGAAGGGGTGTTGTATTTTGTCAAGTGCCATCTAAGGAGATCATCATGTGATATTTTTCTTTGAGTTTGTTTATATAGTGGATTACTTTAATAGATTTTTATATATTAAACAAACCCTGTATCCCTGGGATGAAGCCTATTTAATCATGGTGACTTTTATCATGAACGGTTTTGGATTTTGTCAAAAGATTTTTCAGAATCTAATGAGATGATAATATATTTTTTCCTGTTAATTTATTTATATCATGGGTTACATTGACAGATTTCTCTATGTAGAACTATTGCTGCATCTCAGGGATGAAGCCTACTTGATTATAATACATGATTTTTTTAATGCGTTCTTAGATTTGGTCTGCAAGTATTTTTATTGAGTACATTTGCATCTATGTTCATGAGAGAAATTGGTCTATAGATTTCTTTCTGTGTGGTTTGGATATCAGGGGGTCCTCAGCCTCATAAACTGAACTTGGTAATTTTTCTTATGTTTTTATTTTGTGAAATAATTTAGAATTATTAGCATTATCTTTTCTTTGAGAGTCTAACATAGTTCTGTGTAAAAAATTCATTTGTTCACCCTGGGCTTTATAAGGTTGGGAGACTTTAATGACTACTTCCTTAGGGATTATAGGTCTGTTTAAACTGTATATCTGATCTTATTTGAACTTTGATAACTGGTATCTGTGAAAATGTGTCCATTTCTTTTAGATTTTCCAGTTTTGTAGAGTAGAAGTTTTTGAAGTATGACCTGATGATACTTAGCATTTCTTTGGTGTCCGTTGTTATATCCACTTTTTTTGTAAATGATTTTGTTAGTTTGTATATTCTCTCTCTACCTTTTACTAAGTTTGGATAAGAGTTTGTATATTTTGTTGATTTTCCCAAAGTACAAAGTTTTGTTCCATTGATTCCTTCTATTGTTTTCTTTGTTTCTGTTTTATTGCATTCAACTGTGAGTTTGTTTCTAGCCATCTACTCTTCTTTGGTAAGTGAGTTCCCTTTGGTTCTAGAGCCTTCAGGAGTAAAGTTAGGTAACTAGGTAACTAGTATGAGATCTTTCCAACTTCTTTATGAAGGCCATTGATGCTATGAACTTTTATTTTAATACAGTTTTCTTTGTGTCCCATTAGTTTGGGAATGCTGTGCCTACATTTTCAATGAATTCTAGGAAGTCTTTACTTAACATTTTTTATTTTTTTTTCTTTATAGTGGTCATACTATAGAGAATGGTTCACTTTTGGTGAGTTTGTTGTTTTTGTTTGTTTGTTTCTGTTTTTATTGAAATACACCTTAAGTTATACATATACATATGCAAGGATTATTTAAATTTTCTTGTATATGTTGAGAATTACTTTGTCACCAGCTATGTGGTCAGTTTTGGAGAGGGCTCTGTGAAATGCTGCAAAGAAAGTATATTTGGCCCTGGAGCTGAGCCTGTGCCAAGCTCTCCATACCCAAATACCACCAGGAAAGGCTGATCTTCAAGGAGTGCTAATATACCTGAGAGCACAGGGAAGACCACCACTTCTGCTTGAGGGACCTACCTGGAGCCCTCAGGACACAAGAACCAAGGAACATCCTGGGATAGGATCCTTCCAGTTTCCATCTCTACCCTGTAGCTAACCCTGTGACACAGTTCTCCATACCCAAATTCTACCTGGAGAGAGCTGGTTTCCCAAGAGTGCTGACACACAGGCTTAGAGGAGAGACAAGCCACAGTCAGAGATAGCAAGACCAGTTAACACAACAGATAACTAGATGGCAAGAGGTAAGTACAAGAACATAAGCAACAGTAACCAAGGCTAGTTGGCATCATCAGGATCCACATTGAGCCCTGGATAACCCAACACACTGGAAAAGCAAGACTTTGATTTAAAATCACATCTCATGATGATGTTAGAGGACTTTAAGAAGGACATTAATAACTCTCTTAAAGACATATAAGAGAACACAGGTAAACAGCTGGAAGCCATTAAATAAGAAATACATACATACACACACACACACACACAAACTAGAAAAAAATTACAGGAAAATACAAACAAACAGATGAAGGATCTGATCAAAATCATCCAGGATCTAAAAATGAAAATAGAAACAATAAGGAAATCACAAAGGGAGACAATCCTAGAAATAGAAAACCTAGGAAAGAGATCAGGAGTCATAGATGCAAGCATCACCAACAGAATACAAGAGATAGAAGAGAGAATCTCAAGTGTAAAAGATGCCATAGAAAACATTGACACAACAATCAAAGAAAATGCAAAATGCAAAGAGCTGCTAACCCAAAACATCCAACAAACCCAGGACACAATGAGAAGACCAAACTTAAGGATAATAGGTATAGAAGTGAGTGAAGATGCCCAACTTAAAGGGCTAGAAAATATCTTCAACAAAATTATAAAAGAAAACTTCCCTAACCTAAAGAAAGATATGCCCATAAACATACAAATAGATTGGACCAGAAAAGTAATTCCTCCCCTCACATAATAGTCAAAACACCAAATGCACAAAATAAAGAAAGAATATTGAAAGCAGTAAGGAAAATTGGTCAAGCAACATACAAAGGCAGTTCTATCAGAATTACCCCAGACTTCTTGCCAGAGACTATGAAAGCTAGAAGATCCTGGACAGATGTCATATGGACCCTAAGAGAACACACGTGACAGCCCAAGCTACTATACCCAGCAAAACTCTTAATTAACATAGGTGGAGAAACCAAGATATTCCACGACAAAATGAAATTTACACAACATCTATCCATAATTCTAGCCTTACAAAGGATAATACATTAAAAACTCCAATACAAGGAGGGAAACTACACCCTAGAAAAAGCAAGAAAGTAATCTTTCAACAAACTCAAAAGGAGATAGCCACACAAACATAATTCCACCTCTAACAACAAAAATAACAGGAAGCAACAATCACTATTCCTTAATATCTCTTAACATCAGTATACTCAATTCCCCAATAAAAAGGTATAAAACAATATACTAGATACCTAAACAGGATCCAGGATTTTGCTGCATACAGGAAATGCAACTCAGTGACAAAGATAGAAACTACCTTAGAGTAAAGGACTGGAAAAAAAATTTCCCAAGGAAATGGTCCCAAGAAACAGGCTGGAGTAGCCATTCTAATATCGGATAAAATCAACTTTCAACCAAATGTTATCAAAAATGATAAGGAAGGACACTTTATACTCATCAATGGAAAAATCTACCAAGATGAACTGTCAGTTCTGAACATTTGTGCTCAAAATGCAAAGACACCCACATTCATAAAAGAAATTTTACTAAAGCTCAAAGCACACAATGCATCTCACACAATAATAGTGAGAGACTTCAACATCCCTCTCTCATCAATGGACAGGTCATTGAATCAGAAACTGAACAGAGACATGGTGAAACTAACAGAAGTTATAAACCAAATAGATTTAAGAGATATCTATAGGACATTTCATCCTACAACAAAAGAATATATCTTCTTAGCACCTCATGTACCTTCTCCAAAACTGACCATATAATCAGTCACAAAACAGACCTCAACAGATACAAGAAGATTGAAATAATCCCATGCATCCTATCAGATAACTACAGATTAAGGTTGGTCTTCAATGACAACAAAAGCAACAGAAAGCCCACACACAAATGGAAAGTGAACAATGCTCTACTCAATGATAACTTGGTCAAAGAAGAAATAAAGATATTAAAGACTTTTTTAGATGTACTCACTGATAAGTGGATATTAGGTAAAGAGTGTGGAATAACCACAATACAACTCATGGACCACATGAAACTCAAGAGGAAGGAAGACCAAAGAGCAGATGCCTCAGTCATACTTAGAAGGGAGAACAATATAATCAAGGGAAGTAGAGGGTGAGAGGGACTTGGGACAAAAAGGGGAAGGGAGTGGGAAAAGAAGCGCAGAATCACATATGGGAGGAGATGGAGGAGATATACAGAGGGCCAGGAAACTGAACAGAGGTGTGTAGCAATGGGGGGGTGAGGAACTGGGGATAGCAAACACAATGTCCCAGATGCCATGAAAGCAAGAGCCTCCCAGGACTCCATGGGGATGGCATTAGCTGAAATACCCCATGAAGGGGAGGGAGAACCTGTGGAGATCATATCCAGAGGTTAGGCATGGCCCCCAGTTGGGAGATGGAGACACCCACTCATCTCCAAAATTTTAACCCAAAATAACTCCTGTCTAAAGGAAATATAGGGACGAAAAGTGGAACAGAGAGTGAAGGAAAGACCATCCAGAGACTGCCCCACATGGTGGTCCATCCCACATGCAGAGACCAAACCCAGACACTATTGCTCATGCCAAGAAGTGCTTGCTGATGCAAATGTTCCCTGAGACGCTCTGCCAGATCCTGACCAATACAGATGTAGTCACTCACAGCCAACCATTGGACTGAGCAAAGGGACCCCAGTGGATGAGTTAGGGGAAGGACTGAAGAAACTGAAGGGGCCTTAACTGGCATCAGTGGGAAGGGAGGCCCTTGGTCCTCTGAAGACTTGATGCTCCAGTGTAGAGGAATACTTTGGCAGTAAGGCAGGAGTGGATGGATGAGTAGGTAGGGGAGTGCCCTCATAGAAGCAAGGTAAGGGGGGATGACATAGGGGTTTGTAGAGGGGAAACTGGGAAAGGGGATAACATTTGAAATGTGAACAAATATATATATATATATATATATATATATTTTTTTTTTTTTAAAAAAAGTATATTCTTTTGTGTTAGGGTAAGATGTTCGATAGGTATGTGAGGTCCATTCGAATCATAATGTCTGTTACTTTCATTATTTGTCTGCTTAGTTTCTATCATGATTACATGTCCATCGGTGATACTGGGGTGTTAAAGTTTCCCACCATTAATGTGTGGGATTTGAAACATGATTTAAGCTTTATTAACATTTTTTTCTTACAATAGCTGTGTGCTTTTGCATTGGGGGAATATATGTTCCTAATTGAGATGTCATTTGGTAGACTTTTCTTTGGGTGACTATGAAGTATCCTTTTCCGTCTCTTGATTAATTTTGGTTTGAATTTTATTTTGTTAAATTTTAAAATGGCTACAATAGCTTGCTTCTTGGGTCCATTTGCTTGGAAAATCTTTTCCCAACCCTTTCTTTGAGGTAATATCTGTCTTTGATTGATGTGTGTTTTGTGTGTTTTTCTGTGTGTATAGTTAACCACCTTGGGTTGGAGTACCTTCTGTGGGGTTGGATTTATGGATAGATATTGTTTAAATTTGATTTTGTCATGGACTATCTTGTTTTTCCCATCTATGTGATTGAAAGTTTTGCTGGGTATATTCGTCTGGGATGGAATTTGTGGTTTCTTAGGGTCTATAAAACATCTGCTCATGGTCTACTGACTTTTCGAATTTCTGTTGAGATGTCTTGTGTAATTCTAATAGTCTGAGATTAGATGTTACTTGGTATTTTCCAATGTAGCTTTAATATTATTTCTTTGTATGTACATTTAGTGTTTAGATTATTATATGGTTGGGAGACTTTTTTCTGGTCCTTTCTATGTCATCTTCTGGAAACTTCTTGTGCATTTACAGGCATATCCTTCTTTAGGTCATGACATTTTTCTTCTATGATTTTGTTAAAAATATTTTCTGGGTCTTAAAGCTGAGAAACCTTTCCTCATATTCCTATTATTCATAGATTCGACCATTTCATGAAGTACCAGATTTTCTGGGTATTTTGTAATTTTTAGATTTAACATTTTCATTAAACAATTTGTCAATTGATCCTACAGTATCTTCTATGCCTGGGATTGTCGCTTCCATGACTTGTATTTTGTTGGTGATGGTGATTTTGTTCTTCCTGTTCATTTACCTAGATTTTCGATTTCTGTCTCAGTTTTTGTTCTATTGCTTCTATTTCCATTTTCATGTCCCAAATAGTTTTATTCATTTCCTTCACCTGTTTGTTTGTATTTTCTTGAATTTTTTATGCAATTTAATAATTTCCTCTTTAAGACCCTTTATTATCTTCACAGGTTTGGATTTAAGGTCATTTTCTAATGTTTCAGCTGTGTTGGAATTCCAGGGCTTGCTATATTTGAATAGCTGGTCTCTGGTGATGCCATATTGCCCTATCTGTGGTTGATTGTTTTTTTATGCTGACCTTCAGTCATTTTGGGTTCCAAGTACTGGTGTGGCCTCTGGTAAAGTAGACATCTCCTACATGACTTGTGTAGGCTCATGTAGTTTTGCAGTCAGGCTATGAAGCCTGGGGTAAGGATGCTTTGGAGGACTGACTGTTGGGTGCACTTCAAGGAGGAATGTGTAGTGTCTTACTCAGGGTTCCTAGTGCAGTAATAGCCTATGTTGAGCAGGAATCTTTTGCCAGAGTTGTGGGCTGACCTGGACATGGAGTCCAGCTATGGAAACACAAGTTTTAATAATGTGCAGCAAATGGAAAGTTTTACATTTTGATAGAAATGCATATTAAAGTAGCTGTTTTTGAAAACAGTTTGGTATACAGTTATGCCAAAATCCTGCAATTTAACTCCTAAGTGTGCACTTAAGAGATTCTAACATATAGAATAAAAACTTATACACAATTGTTTAAAACATAGGAACATGGTTTGTGGTTTAAACAGTAGGAACAACTTGAACCTTTATTATCATCAGTAGGAGAACACATGTATTCCATGTAAAGAAATAGTATTAAGCATAAAGAAAGAATGTGATTCATATGTGGATATTAAAAAGATCATGCTAAATAAAAGAAGCCAAGTGCAAAAAGTCGAGTACTGTAGTTCTATGAAATATTCCAAGTAGACAAATTTGTAGAGAGGGTATGTAGGCTGGTAGTAGCTGAATCTTATGGTGCATAGTTGGGGGTTGTCTATTATGGTACATTTGGTTTATCTTAGGAGGTTAAAGATGTTATAAACCTAGAAATTGTTTATAGATGGGACTATATTGACACACATCTACAATCTCAACACTTTGAAAGAAAGACAGAAACAAAGAAATCAAGGCATGTTCATGGGCTATGTTCTTCTAGTTGGGCTGCTTTCTCTGGCCTCAATGGGAGCTGAAGCACCTAGTCTCACAGAGACTTGATGTACGAGGGTGGGGAATATCCAAGGGTCTCCACCTTCTCAGAGGAGAAGAGGAAGAGAGATGGAGGGAAGGATTGTGGGAAGGAGAACCAAGGAAGGGCCAGTGATCAGGATATAAAGTGAATAAGTAAATAGTGATAATAATAATAATAATAATAATAATAATAATAATAATAATAATAATAATTAATGTTTTTAAAAAGATATTGAGGCCAGTATGTGCTACAAAGCCAGTTTGAGACTAGCCTGGAATATATGAATCTGTCTCCATCTCTCTGTCTCTGATTCTCTGTGGGAGGGTGTTGCTGGTCTATCTCTGTGTTTCCTGTCTCTTTATTTATATATCTGTGTATATGTAATTATATATATATCTATATATATACATATATATGTGTGTGTGTGTATACATATCAATAATAATACATATCTATGACTACAGTACAAACACTAAATAATATACCTTAAATAGGTATAGCACATTTAAATAGCAAAGCACATTTTAAAAAGCCTGTGTGTTTAAGATGAAAATGATGTTATAGTTAGCTTAGGAAGTAGGTAAATATTATGTATTTGCTGGGCAAGCCAAAAAATCAGAATCTAAATTCTTACCATTGAAAAACATATGCATTAGCTAGTCTGTTCCTGTGAAGACACCATATCCTGACCTATCCTAGAGGATCCACTCCACTCAGATAAGGTGACACCACAACTTGAAGGTATGCAGGGTAACTGTCCTGACAAACTGAAAGCCTCCCTGGAGTTTTGCTGTACACAGGGAAGCAGTCATCACAGTCTGTAGGCCCCCTTGGGAACATCTTCACATAGGACAACATCTTGACAGCTCCACTGAAGATGCAACAGTCTGGAGACCTCCCAGGAGACCTACTGCAGCCAGAGCAACAGATCAGCAGCTTCTCTGCCCCTCTGGAGAGCTTCCAGTTGGAAGACCCCATAGGTGGTCTGTTACAGCCAGAGACGCAGGCCTACCTGGAGACCTGAAGCAACCCAGGGACAAGAGGCAGAAAAGAGGTGACTCCAGATTGAGTCACCCAGACCAACAAACACTAGGGATATTCATATGGCAAAAGGCAAGCACAAGACCATAGACAACAGAAGCCAATATATGTGGTCATCATCAGAAAACAGTTCTCCCACCACAGCAAGCCCGGAATACACTACACACCTGAAAATCAGGAAGCTGACCTAAATTCCTATCTCACGAAGATAATAGATTCCTTTAAGGACGATATCAATAACTCACTGAAAGAAATACAGGAAAACATAGGTAAACAGGTAAAGAAATTGAATAAAGCAGTCTAAGACCTAAAAGTAGAAGTAGAAACAGTAAGGAAAACACAAATGAAGAAAAACCTGTAAATGGAAAACCTAGGAAAGAATTCAGGAAACACAGATGTAAGTATTACCAACAGAATACAAGTGTTAGAAGAGAGAGTCTCAGGTGTAGAAGATACCATAGAAGAGATTGACACAACTGTCAAAGAAAATTCAAAACACAAAAAAATTCTAACCCAGGAAATTCAGGACACAATGAAAAGACCAAATCTAAGAATAATTGGAATAGAGAGAATGGAGATTCTCAGCTCAAAGGACCTGAAAATGTCTTCAACAAAATCATAGAAGAAAACTCCCCCAACCTATAGAAAAAGATGGCCATAAAATACTAGAAGCCTATAGAACACTAAATAAATGGGACCAGAAAAGAAAATCCTCTTATCACATAATAATCAAAACATCAAATGCATAGAACAAGGAAAGAATATTAAAAGCCACAAGGGAAAAGTTCTGAGTAACATACAAAGGGAGGCTTAGCAGAATTACACCAGACTTCCCAACAGAGACAATGAAAGCCAGAAGAGCCTGGTCAGAGTTCATAAAGACTCTAAGAGAACACAAAGGCAAGCCCAGGCTACTACACCCAGCAAAACTCTCAATCAATATAGACGGAGGAACCAAAATATTCCAGGGCAAACCCAAATTCAAACAGTATCTATCTACCAACCCAGCCCTACAGAGGATCCTGGAAGGAAAACTCCAACACAAGGAAGCTACCTGCACCAAAGAAAGGACATGATATTAAGCATCTCACAGCAAAGCTAAAAGGAGAGAACCACAGGCACAAAAAGCCACCTACAAAAACAAACATATCAGGAACCAACAATCACCTCTCTTTAATATCTCTCAGCATTAATGCACTCAAATCACCTATAAAAAAGCATAAGCTAACAGACTAGATAAGCAAACAAGTCCCAGCATTTTGCTGCATACCCCAATAACACCTCAATAACAAAGACAGACAATAAAAGGATAGGAAAAAAGGTCTTCCAAGCAAATGGTCCCAGGAAACAAGCTGGAATTTCCATCCTAATATCCAATAAAATAGATAATAACAAAATAACTTTCAACCAAAAGTTATCAAGTGTGATGAGAAAGGGCACTTCATATTCATCAAGGGGAAAATCCACCAAGAGAAAGTCTCAATTCTGAACATCTATGCCCTAAATGCAAGAGCACCCACATTCATAAAAGAAACTTTACTAAAGCTCAAAACATACATTGAACCCCTCATAATAATAGTGGGAAATTCAACACACCACTAGCACCATGGGCAGGTCATTGAAACAGAAATGAAACAGAGACACAGAGAAACTAATAGAGGTTAGGAGCCAAATGGATTTAACAGATATTTACAGAACACTTCACATAAAACAAAAGACTATACCTTCATCTCAGCACCTCATGGTACCTTCTCCAAAATGACCATATAATTGGTCACAAAACAACCCTCAACTGACACAAGAAAATTGAAATAATTCTACGCATCCTTTCAGATCACCATGGCATAAAGCTGGTCTTCAATGACAGAAAAAACAACAGAAAGCCCACATACACATGGAAACTGAACAATGCTATCCTCAATAATAACTTGGTCAGGGAAGAAAGAAAGAAAGAAATTAAAGACTTCCTGGAATTTAATGAAAATATTGACTCATTATATTCAAAATTATAGAACACAATGAAAGCAGTGCTAAGAGGAAAGTTCATAACACTTAGTGCCCTGGTAAAGAAACTGGAGAGATCTTACACAAAAAACTTAACAGCACCCCTGAGAGCTCTAGAACAAAAAGAAGCAACCTCCTAAGAGGAGTAGACATGGGAAATAGTCAAACTCAGGGCAGAAAGCAACCAATTAGAAACAAAGACAACAACACAAAAATCAACAAAACCAAAAGCTGGTTCTTTAAGAGAATCAACAAGATAGATAAAACCCTAGACAAACTAAACAAATGGCCAAGAGGTAGTATCCAAATTAACAAAATCAGAAATGAAAAGGGAGACATAACAACAAATGGAGGAAATACAAAAAATCATCAGATCGTACTATAAAAGCCTATACTCAACAAAACTGGAAAATCTAGATGAAATGGATGTTTTGCTAGACAGATACCACATACCAAAGTTGAATGAAGAGCTGGAAAACTATCTAAACAGGCCCATATCACACAAGGAAATACAAGAAGGCATTAAAAACCTCCCAACCAAAAAAGGCCCAGGGCCAGATGGATTTAGTACAGAATTCTACCAGACCTTCAAAGAATACCTGATACCAATTTTCCTCAAACTATTCCATAAAGCAGAAGGAGACGGAATACTACCAAACTCATTCTATGAAGCCACAATTACTCTGATACCAAAACCACACAAAGACCCAACCAAAAAAGAGAATTTCAGACTAATCTCACTTATGAATATCAATGCAAAAAATACTCAATAAAATTCTTGAAACCTGAATCCAAGAACACATCAAAGCCATCATTCACCATGATAAAGTAGGCTTCATCCAAGGGACACAAGATTCTTTCAATTTATGAAAATCCATTAGTGTAATCTACTATATAAACAAACTAAATAAAAATCACATGATCATCTCCTTAGATGTAGAAAAAGCATTTGACAAACTACAACACCCCTTCATGTTAAAAGTATTGGAGAGATCAGGAATTCAAGGCCCATACCTAAACATAATAAAATCAATTTACTGCAAACCAACAGCCAATATCAAATTAAATGGAGACATACTTGAAGCAATCCCACTAAAACTGGGGACAAGACGAGGATGCCCACTCTCCCCATATCTATTCAATATAGTACTTGAAGTGCTAGCTAGAAAAAAAAGACAACACAACACACAGAGCAAGCCACACTCCCAGGTGATTTAACAAGCCCAGGATCACAGGATCACAGAATCACAGGATCACAGAATCAGCTTGATTCTGAGGAGTTCTGACACAACCAGGATCACAGGAAGGACAGGCTCCAGTCAGATTTCGCAAGGGTAGGTAGCATTAGAGTTAACCAGATGCCGGGGGCAAGCATAAGAAAATAAACAACACAAACCAAGGTCACTTGCCATCATCAGAACACAATTCTCCCACCATAGCAAGTCCTGAACACACCATTACACTGGAAACGCAAGATTCAGATATGAAACCAAAAAAGAAAAAAAAGAAAATCACTTATGATGATGATACAGAACGTTAAGAAAGACATAAATTGCACCCTCAAAGAAATACAGGAGAATACAGGTAAAGAGCTAGAAGCTCTTAAAGAGGAAACACAAAAA
>NW_022196914.1:45384429-45384636 GCF_008632895.1 Mastomys coucha | reverse complement strand
AACATAAGGGTCTTGAAATCTTGCTTCTCCTATCTCAGCCTCTCTATTAGTAGTATTGTTTATTTGATTTCTTACACTATACTATGGTTTTCAGAACAGCTTATATATTTCAAGGTATTTATATACCCATAAGAAACACAGATGATTAACTAGGGAGGTGGCTTGTAAGAGAACAACAAAGTGAGACTGAATGCTTTTCTTGACATT
>NW_022196914.1:45359349-45383662 GCF_008632895.1 Mastomys coucha | reverse complement strand
CAAAAGGGAAACAAGAATGTGATTCAATTATATTTAATTAAAATATGTTTTTAAATGTTAAAAAAAAAGAAAAAAGACAACAAAAAGAGATCAAGGGGATACAAATTAGTAAAAAAGAAATAAAGGTATAACTATTTGCAGATGATATGATAGTATATATAAGCAACCCTTTATAAAATTCTACCAGAGAACTTCTCCAGCTGATAAATAACTTCAGCAAAGTGGCCTGATATAAAATTAACTCAAATAAATCAGTAGCTTTCCTTTATACAGATGATAAACAGAATGAGAAAGAAATTAGGGGAAAACTCCCTTCACAATAGCCACAAATAATATATCTTGGGATAACTAACCAAACAAGTGTAAGGCAATAACTCAAATCTCTCAAGAAAGAAATAGAAAATCTCAGAAGATGGAAAGATCTCCCATGCTTATGGATTGGCAGAATTAATATAGTAAAAATTACCATCCTAACAAAAGCAATCTACAGATTCAATGTAATCGCCATCAAAATCCCAACACAATTCTTCAAAGACAGAGAAAGAGCAATTCTCAAATTTGTCTGGAAAGGCCAAAAAAAGAAAAAAGAAAAAAAGAAAAATTGTGAAAACAATTCTTAACAATAAAAGACCTTCTGGGGAATCACCATCCCTGACCTCAAGCTTTGCTACAGAGCAATAGTGATAAAAACTGAATGGAATTGGTATAAAGACATATGTGTTGATCAATGGAACAGAATTGAAGACCCAGAAATAAAACCACACAATTACAGACACTTGATCTTTGACAAAGATGCCAAAAATATACAGTGGAAAAAAGAAAGCATCTTCAATAAATGGTGCTGGTCTATCTGGCTGTCTGTGTGTAGAAAAATGAAAATAGGTCCATTTTTGTTCCCTTGCACAAAGCTCAAGTCTAAATGGATGAAGGACCTCAACATAAAACCAGATACACTGAAATGAATAGAAGAGGAAGTAGGAAAGTGTCTTGAACTCATTAGCACAGGGGGAAATTTCCTAAACAGAACTCCAATGGCTCAGGCTCTAAGATCAAGAATTGATAAATTGGACCTCATGAAACTGGAAAGTTTCTGTAAGGCAAACAACATAGTCAATAAACAAAGTGCCAACCTACAGATTGTTAAAAAATCTCCACTATCCCTACATCTGATAGAGAGCTAATATCCAAAATATATAAAGAACTCAAGCATCTAACCACCAAAAAAACAAACAACACAATAAAAAAATAGAACTAAACTGAGAATTCACAACAGAGGAATCCCGAATGGATGAGAAGCACTTAAAGAAATGTTCAAAGTCCTTAGTGATTAGAGAAATGCAAATCAAAATGACCATGAGATTCTACCTTACACCAATCAGAATAGCTAAGGTCAAAACCTCAGTTGATGACACTTGTTGGTGAAAATGTGGAGAAAGAGAATCACTCCTCCATTGCTGGTGGGATTGCAAACTGGTACATCCACTCTGGAAATCAGTCTGGAGGTTCCTCAGAAAATTGGAGATAGACCTACCTGAATACCCAGCTATACCACTCTTGGGGATATACCAACAAGATGCCCCACAATGCTGCAAGGAGACTGATTCCACTATGTTCATAGCAGCCTTATTTGTGATAACAGAAGCTGGAAACAACTCAAATGTCTCATGACTGAAGAATGGATACAATGGAATACTACTCATACCACTCAGCTATTAAGAAAGAGGACATCCTAAGTTTTCCAGACAAATGGATGGAACTAGAAAATATCATCCTGAGTGAGGTAACTCAGACCCAAATGGACATGCATGGTATATACTCACTAATAAGTGGATATTAGCCAAATAATAATAATAATAATAATAATAATAATAATAGAATAAAAAGTACAGAATACCCAAAATACAGTTCACAGAAGTCAAAAAGTTCAACAAGCTAAAGTGCCCAAGTGAGGACTACTCAGTTCCACTTGGGAGGGAGAGCGGAACCTGATCTGGTATTGGGTGAGGGAAAAGAACTGAAGCCCTGAGGGCCAGCAGAAAGAATGGAAACATGCAACCTCCGGAGGTAGGAAGTTGGGGGGACCCTCCAGAATCCACCAAAGATCTGGGAGTTGAGAGACTCTCAGAACTCAAAGGCAGGGACCTTAGATGAAATGCCCAACAGTAGAGAGAGGGAACTTATAAAGTCTACCTCCAGCAGGAAGACAGGGCATCAAATGAAGGAGGGGTTGCCAACCCACAGTCAAAACTCTGACCCATAATTGTTCCTGTCTGAAAGAACTGCAGGGATGGAAATGAAGAGGAGCCTGAGGAAAAGAAGGTCCAATGACAGGCCCAACGTGGGATCCAGCTCAAGGGGAGGTCCCAAGGACTCACACTATTACTGAAGCTACAGAGTGCTCACAAAAAGGGGCCTATCATGACTTCACTCTGGAAGACTCAACAAGCAGCTGAAAGAGTCAGATGTAGATATTTGCACCCAGTCAATGGACAGAAGCTGCTGACCCCTGTGGCTGAATTAGGGAAAGGCTGAAAGAAACTGAGAAGGAGGGCAACCCTGTAGGAGGATCAGCAGTCTCAATTAATCTGGACCCTTGTGATATTTCAAACACTGGAACACAAAACAGGCAGTATACACCACCTGATATGAAGCCCCCAATACATATACAGCAGAGGATTGCCAGGTCTGTGTTCAGAGATCATGCACCTAACCCTCGAGACTGGAGGCCCGAGGGAGTTTAGTGGTCAGGTGGGGTGGGGGATGGGTTGTGGTGACATCCTCATGGAGACAGCAAGTGGAGAGGGTGGACAGTCAGAGGGTGGATGGGGGTGGGGAAGAATAGAATCTGGAGTGTAAAAAAAAATTAATTAATTAATTAATTAAAAATAAGGATTTTCACTGGAGAAAATCATCATATAGAGCATTTTGGTTGTCTGTGGTTACAGTAACAAAGCTGAGTTGCTTACTGAAACATAAATTTGTGGTTTTATAGTGTTTCTGTATGAGAAGCTGACTTCCCCCCAGAACTCCTAGTCCTAGTCTTAGAGAAGATGGTTTCCTTGCCCTTCACAGCTTGAGAACATTTCCATGTTTTAGACAATGGCCTCTTCCTGCAATGCCATTCTATCTTTCCTCCCTTAATAATAGATCATCTCCTTAATGATCTGGAGGTTAAATTGGTCACACACTGACCATTCAGAGCTTCTCTCTAGCTCAAAGCCTTTAATTATAATTTTATCATAACATGACTGGTCCCAGGGATTAGAAAATAGAGATGTTTGAGTTGGATCATAACTTTGCCTACTACTGACAAATTTTTTGTACTTTTTGAAAAATTATTTGGCTGGATGAAACTTTGGCATAACTTACAAATATAACTAACTATAACTGCCATTTAGATCCAGAATATCTAAACCCCCAAAGAGCTATGTGTTAAAAAAAATGGGTCACCAGTTTGACACAACTGAGGAATGGTAGAAACTTCAAGCGTTGGGGCCTAATAGGAGATTTATTCTATTGTGGTCATGCTCTCAGGTAGGACTGAGAAACCTCTGGTCCTTTCTATATTCTTTTTTCTTTCCATTGGTAAGATGAGTGATTTGGGTCTGCAATCTTGCATCATGATGTTGCTTTACGATACACCCAAAGTTAAGCTGCCAATTGATAATGGAGCCAAACATTCAAGTACACCACCCAAATAAACCTCTTGATTATCACAGGAATCTGTCACAACCACCAGAAGGCATTTGGCTTGCGCAAAAAGGTGGAAGTCTTCAAACGTCTTGTCAACCAAAGTACTTTTCTGTAAGCACACATTTGGCAGATCTGGTTAGTGATCTTTATTTAGAAGAGTATGGAAAATATAGCTCCAGTTTGGCATAAAATAACTTCATGTCATCTTTGCTTCTTTAAAACGCTTCAGGATTATCCAGAATGCTCAGGGGGCTAAGTTCAAGTAAAGACAGGCTTGTGGAACTAGATGTGATACAATTAGGCTACCTGACCTTTACTTCTACTAAACAAGTACCTGGGACTGACCTGCCCATGAATACAGACTCATCTGAAGTGGGTGTTGTTTGTGTTCTCTGAGCAAGGTCTCTCCTGCCAGAAGGATGTATCTATGTGAGAAAATCTAATTTGCCTCCATAAAAATGTCCCTTAGGTTTTAACATTTGTGATATTTAGCATCATGAAAAAAAATTAAACCACACATGATCGGGCCCAGCTGATACTTATCTGATATTTAGGAGTATAATCATTTCTTTTAGATGGTGTTCATGAAAGTTTATGAGCAAATCTGTTCTGGATATGAGATAGAGCCAAAGACTGTTAGAAACAGCAGGTGGGAAAAGAAAAATATGAAGTCCAAAGAATAGAATTTCTCAGATTGGTCTTGAAGATTCTTCTACTTTTTGTTGACCTCAGCCACGTTGGAGGCAGCATATCCCACATTCAGCATAACAAAGTGAAGCACAGCTCCAATAGAGGCAGGTTAAAATTTTACAGAACACATTTTAAAGATCAGTAATCTGGTGTTTAGTACTAAAATATGGCCATTCTCCTTTTCTCCAAGAAAAAAAATCTCCCTCCAGAGAAAAAGTTACAATATTTCACCTCAGATCCTATCTGCTCCACTGTTATAACCTCTCATAATTCATTGGAATTCGGAATCTTTATTGGTAAGCAGATACAGATGCTCTAAAGAGTTCCCAAGCACAGTAAACTGCTTGTGTGCATTAAGGCCAAGCTTTCTGTTTATTCTGTTTCCCCATTAAGAAGTAAAGTTTCACTCTATCATAGCCAACTAATTCTGTAAGTAAAAGCAAAAACATAATATCATGTATATTTGTAGGTGGGGGGTTACAAGTGGAAACATTTTATAAAAGGGATACAAATAATAATGTTCTTTTGTGTAGGTTCCATTCCAGAGTCCAGAATATAAATTTTACTATATAACCTATGGTTTATAAGAAGGAAAAAAACTCACATGGATTGGGTCCAGCTGATACTTATCTGATATTTAGGAGTATAATCACTTTTTGTAGATATTGTCCATGATAGTTGATGAGAAAATCTGTTCTTATGACAGTTTCTGTCACATCACTGATCAATAATAATAGAACCATTATTTGTGAAATTAAGCATGGGAAACACTGCAGTTACCTAAGTAAAAGCAGTGAAAGGATTCAATATATACATAATTTTAAAAAGAGTGATTACTCTGGAATATACTGAAGTAATGAAGGAACTGAGGCAAGAACATTAATTTATCAGTTCAAGCACCCATTATCATGTGTAATTATAGACACTGGTCTCCAGGGCCAATCTAGTGGAAGACATATAAGGAAACATGCCAGAAGGAATGGTAGATTGCAAATATAAATATAATCAAATGGTGGGTGGTTGCATGGACCTGGAATCAGGGGAGAGGAGTCAATGGAGATGCTGGTTTCTTGAAGAGTAAGAAGAAAACCATAAGGTAATTACAGAAAAATGATCTCGGGCATAATGAATCCCTTGCAAAATGTGCTTGACTCGGAATGTAGTGATGTCATCCAAGAGGGGGACAGCAGGCTTTGGAAGGAGCTCATTGGAATTTTGAAGGCAGAGGTGAATATTTCAGAGTCATCTACCAGAGATAAAATTTGAAACCACTAGAATCATCTCGAGCATTATATATAAGATGGAATGGAGAGCCTGGACTCAGGAAAAGCACAATGGAAGATGTGAGAGGAGAATCTAAACAATACGGAGTTACAAAAAAACAAAACAACAACAACAAAAAAAAGGAAAAGAGATTTTTCACATGTTGAGAAAAGTCAACAAAATCCAACTGAAGACCCCATTGTGTGTATTTCTGTAATGAGTGTCATTTACTTCAAACTTTAGATCAACCATCCAGCTATGATATAAACTAAACATAGAAATGCAAATGTAGTTCCTAAAGGCTAATTTTCTTAGATTATTTTAATAGCATCAAAATGATGGCTGCTATAATTAGGTGTTCTTTGATAAATATGGTCTGAGGTTTTGGTAAGTTAGCTAAGTACGACCACTATATAAAAAAGGAATGTTGACAGGTTTATTATAAATCTGGAATATTTGGCATAGAATCTGAACACTAATGAATAAGAACATACATAAACTAGTCTAATATAAAAAAAATTAAGAATAGGATCACTGCTTTTTTTTTTAAATCAAAAGCTAATGAAGTATCCATGTCTAAAATTATGATGTAGATGCAGTTTTCTAGAGCAATTTCAAATGAAATTGGGAAACAATATACTTGCCTATTTAATCCTAACTCTTAGCTATGGTCAACAAATCTGAAGGAAAATAAATACAAAATATACAAATAATCCCACAATAAGTCACACATAAAAACAGTGTCAAATGATTTAATCTATAATGGGAGATAGCTGTCTTCGTAGTCATCACAGATTATCAAATAAAATCTTGGTGCTAGAAATGGGTTACCTGTCCTGAAGATGTTTGCCAATGAGGTCTCATAGACCCAAAACCTTACAAGCTACTGTCATTGTTCTTGATTACTCCACAATACAGAACTATGCTTGTCCATTATTAGGACCAAGAAACTTTGAGTAGATAGGTCATAGAAACTAGGATAGAACCTACTATTATTCCACCAAATAGACATAGTAGTAACCTGACTCCTAATAATTTATTATTATACCCACAGATTAATGTCTTTCATGCCCTGTGTATAAAAGCTTCTTTGAGCTGTAGATGATGAATAACATGGAGAATCACAAATTATCAATGTATAGTATGCTCAACTCTAAGTTGCTCACATTTATTCTCTCAAGGATCAGTTATCCTAGAAGATTGAGATGGAGAGATTGTAAGAGCCAACCAAAGGCAGGAGAAGGCCATAGTGAGAAGTGTTTTCAGGACACAACACAACTTGTTATTAAAGATTTGCCAGTTGCATATATAAACTCACAGTAGTTGTGATTACACACCCAGGACCCCTATAAGAACTAGTTAGAGCAAATATTAGCACAGAGAGTGTAGATGGACACAGAGCTCCATCCCTTGGCTGAGGAGCAATTGGCAAATGATAACTTCTGGGGGATGGGTCCTCAAGGATGTGGTCCTTAAGAAACTTCCTACACTGCAGTAAATGCCCTACACCATACATGTGACACATACTGACAGCACTTATGGACTAAGTAGATTTAATAATAATAGTAATGATAATAATAATAATAATAATAATAATATGAATTTGAGAGGGGATGATGATAGGGAAGATAAGGTAGAGGTTGAATGGAGCAGAGAATGAAAGATGGACTTGATTTTAAGTAAAAGGACTCTTACAGTGCATTAAACTGGAATAATGATAGAAAATAGGAGTTTGAGGACTGGTTCAGTTTCCTACCAGGATTTCTCACTGGTAAATACATTTTAAACATGAAACAGAAATTGAAAAATGATTTAAAATCTACTGTGTGTTGGACAGCTACACTTTTGAATTTTATCCCTCACATTTTTTCCAGTTTGTTCCCTTCTAAAGCTCTTTCTTTTTAGCTATTTTCAACTGTTTTTTTTTTTAGCAAATATTAATGGAGGAATAATATGACTGTTTATAGGAGGAGTGAGTCAGCATGCTCTCAGTGGCCTACAATGGCCCACAAATAAGCAGCAGCAGCAGGTGCTTCCACATTTCCTAATCCAGAACCTGCCTGACACCTGGAGATAAATAAAGGCTGAGCCTGTGATGGGGCAGCCAAGCTACTGGTGCATCTGTTTTCCAGACCAAGGGGACAGGAAGTGGGTGGAGGGAATAAGGGCACTCTCCATTGTAACAATAAAGGAGTCTGCTTCTGTCCCTGCTTCTGCTCCTCACCTGGCTCCAGGAGACTAAGTCCTCGATTCTGTGCCTTCTCACCTCCTACCCCAAGGATCATTGTGTTGGGGGGAGAGGGCTAGGGCAACCTTTGTGAATTCTGCTCAATCCAATTTACTAAATATTTACTTCAAGCTCAACTGCACAAAAGATAAGGAACAAATAACTTGTCTAGGTAAGTGTAATCCACATTGCCATATTAGCAGTTAAAACTGGTTTGTGATTAATAACACAAAATTGTCAAGTCAGTGAGATATAGTTTTTTTTTTAAAGTAAATCTGAAGTAATCTAAAAAGTGCAACAGAGAAAGTTACCATGACTCTGAAAACTGAGTAGAGAGGCTGAAGCAAAAGGACTACCAAGAGTTGAAGGCCAGCCTGAGCTACAGAGGAGTGACATTCTGTCTGTCTCCATAACAAACAAACAAACAAACAAATGGATGCAAAACTGAATAAGAAGAAACGTCTACGCTTTTAAACAAAGTGAACTGTACCCTGAAAAAGGTGAGTAAGAGTCAAAGTAAGGGGCTTAAAAGTATGGATAACTCTAGAGAGATGAACAGACAAAGAGAAAGACAAAGTATGTAATAGAGTTGGTGGCCTGGGTTGTATCGTGTTTTTAAGCACTAAGAAAGCCTGTCTCTCACAAAAGAACACCCATGGTATATACTCTCTGATAAGTGGTTATTACCCCAGAAGATCAGAATTCACAAAGTACAATCCACAAACCACAAGAAACTCAAGAAGAAGGAAGACCAAATGTGGATACTTTATTCCTTTTTAAAAGGGGTAACAAAATACCCATGGAAGGAGTTGCAGAGACTAACTATGGAGACTAAAGGAAGGACAATTCAGAGACTGCTTCACCTGGGAATCCTTCCCATATTCAATCATCAAATCCAGACACTATTGTGGATGCCAGCAAGTGCTAGATGATAGGAGCCTGATATAGCTGTCTCCTGAGAGGCTCTGACAGTACCCGACTAATATAGAAGTAGAGGCTCACAGCCATCCATTGGACTGAGTACAGGGTCCCCAATGAAGGAGCTAGAGAAAGGACCCAAGGAGCTAAAGGGTTTGCAGTCCCTTAGGAGGAACAACAATATGAACTAACTAGTACCCTCAGAACTCCCAGGGACTAAACCACCAACCAAAGCGTATGCATGGTAGGACTAATGGCTCCAGCAGCATATGTAGCAGAGGATGGCCTAGTTGGTCATCAATGGATGGAGTGGCCCTTGGCCCTTTGAAGGTTCTATGCCCCAGTGTAAGGGAATGCCAAGGCTAGGAAGCAGGAGAGGGTAGGTTGGTGGGGGGCAGGGGGAAGTAACAGGGACTTTTTGGTTTTGTTTTGTTTTGTTTTTATTTTTTTTCTTTTTCTTTTTGAAGGGGAAACTGGGAAAGGAGATATCATATGACACGTAAATAAAGAAAATATCTAATAAAATAAATAAATAAAAAAGATATGAGCAAGCACACATATACAGGATATATGTACACACACACACACACACACACACACATTTAAAAAAAAGTAGATGCAGACCATATAAAGAAAGAGAAAAAGAACCCTGATCTGTGAGACATCAGAGAATCCCTATCTGTCAATGCAATGTTATTGAGTTGCTACCATCTAGAACTATATGGAACTAAATTTCTATTGTTTGATATGAATAAATAAATAAGTGGAAATTGAAGGAAAAAAAGCATGGCTCTCACCTGAAAGAGAACTTGTAGTAAAGCATTCACAATCAACTTACTTATTCTCCAAAGCAATCACATAGGCTGAATTCCTATTTTGATTATTGTTTCACAGTGGAAAAAAGAATAAAAACAAACTGAACTTAAATGGGTTGGTAAAGAATAGAACTGGAATTTGAACCATATGGTGTGGCTTCAGAACCCGGACTCTAGCATTCTCACCAGGGCTGGGGCATAGGACAGAGCTATAGTGCAGAAGGATTTGAAGAATGATTGTAAGACTTGGCAGTTTACTGTAAATGCACAGGAAATTCTTTGAGGTTTTAATCATTGAAAACACATATGACGAACCTGGCACTGTTACCCTGGATACTAGAGAGGAAACTGCTACTATATTATTTTTTCTTTTTCAAACATGCTGCATAGTTAGTTAACAGACATGCATGTGACCTGCAGTCTTAGCAGTGTAGGTGATGTACCCTGGCTTTTGAATAGCACTTCCTCACTGTGCTAATATTTTGGGTTTAAAGTGGAAACATTACAAAATGGAAACATACTGATTGATTAGTTTATATCCTTTCTTTTTTCTCTGTGCCTTAAAGCACCCACATTGTAGCCACTTCTCAATGGTGGCCTGCTTCTCTGGCCTCTCCTAGGCTTACACAGGCATTGTTTGTCCTCAGCTGCCATTGCCATTTCAAGCTGAGTATGCATGCCATACTTTCATGTAGCAATGTGGGCAACTGTTCAGAAAAGGCCCTGGGGCTTCCCAATTAAAAATTGTTCAATAAACATAAAAATTCAAGCATTCAAATAGTGACATTGAATGCCTGGTGGGTTGTTGATAGGCTTGTTACTAAAGGTTTGCCAAGCTTTAATAAGACCCATAACAAGAAACCATAAAACTCTTCGGATCATTTTGTAAACATTTGGCTACAACTGAATTTAAGAAAACAGAGAGCAGCATTTCACTGGTCTATTCTCTCCAGATGGCTTTCATGTCGCAAAATCAGCAACATATGTTGGCAGATCCAGCTGACCTTCAGGCAGAAATTTGAATATTTCAGGTATATGTCACAACTCTTCTTTGACTTTAGTCTGGAGAGAGGAAGAGAGGGAGGGAGGAAAGGAGAGAGGGGGGAGGGACAAGAGAGGGACAGACACAGAGATAGACACAGGAAGAGGGAGAGAGGAATCGTTATTGTTAGTAGCACATTGTGCTAAGCACCTGACAGAGTTTTAGGCACTTTAGAAATATCCAATTGGTTTGAATGCTGATAAGGCAGCTAGAAATAAGGACATCTCCAAACATTAGTAATTAGGAGAAATCAGAAGTGGGTCTGATCACACCAAGTACAACTGCCTATCAAATGCCTACAGATGATTAAGAGTTGAATTTTAAATGGTGGCGACGAAGCTCTCCATAAGTGACCCCTCACCTCTCTTCCTTGCACACACATCTTAAATTGCATTCCTAATGATGCTTCTTCACCACTCACCTGGCTACAATGACTGATTTTACCACTGTAGATGATAGTCTCCCAACTTTCCATTTTAAACAGTCGTTTTTGAACCTTAAACTCTCAGCCATCTAAACTTGATTCAAATCTTAACTTGTCATATGGACCAATTGTCTAGCTGCCATTGTTAAAAAAGAAAAGGAAAAGAAAAAGAAAGATTATTTGAAGTACTCTAAGGAGCATTCTGAATAAAAAAAAGTACAGTTTCCATGCTTCTTTCCCCTATCCCTGCTGTAAACGAAGTGTGTGAAGGTTGACCTAAAACTTCGCCAATGCCGACTTTGATCCAAGTGAATAAAGGATGTCTCTATTCATTTGAATTAGAATTATGTCAGAGCAAATATTTAAAAGGGTAAATAAAGAACACTGTTCTCTCAAAAGAAAACACTAAAGTAACTGCAGAAGAATCCCATGTGAATGGCAGGACACCATCGGTTTCTCCAATAAGAGCAGCCCAGGGTGTTTCTATAACTGCCTGTCATATCTTCTGCCATTTTATGTGTTTTTTTTTAGAAGTTTATGGAATAAATTGTAAAAGTTACCACTGAAATTAAGGTGCTGTAATCTTATAAAATCAATTATTTTTTTAAATTGATAATATACTTGTTTACAAATCAAGATACATTCCTGATTTGCTTGTTCTAGGGATGGCTTGTCTTTCACTAAAACAGTTCTATAGGCTCTGTTTTGAAAGCATTTTCCTCTTTTCTCTAAGTGGGAAGAACCTTGGTTGGCCACTTGCTGGTTGTACACTGATACTTATGCATAGTATGACAATACAAGATCAGTATTTGATTGTCCTGCCATCTATCTCCCTCCCTCCAGTTATTACAGGGTATCTCTAAGAAATACGTTAGGTGTTGAAACTGATTCTCTGTTTTAAAGTAAAAATCTTGTGTATGAACTTTACGCTCTCAATTTGGAAAACTCTGACTTTTATAGTTTACATACCATGTTAGAAACTTAGGGAGGGGATTACTTGGCTTACAAAGGCAAGGCAAGGATTGATAAAGCTTAAAAATTAAATAGTCCTAATACGTAAAGGAACTCTACAATATATCTGTTTCCTCTATACCGAAACCTTCCATCTCAGAGAGAAGGTTATAAGGCATTTCTAGGGAGAGGTGAAACATCTTCCCCTGCATGGGAACTCCTTAGGAAGCAAACTCAAAGGCTTCAGAGGTCCCTAAAACAGACCAGACTCACCAGGCTCCTGTCTCTTCAAGCATGTATAAGCAGTAATAAGGGATGCTATCAGATAAGCTATGCTGCATAGAAGTTCACACCAGCTGCAATACCTAATGAAACAGGGACCAGCCTAGCTGCCTGAAAGAGATACACTCCAGCCTGCTGAACTGCCTGCAAACATGGAAGTGAACACTAGATTTCCAGGTCTTCTGTGCTGTCATCCACGCTGGTGTGGGCTTTAGTGATGAGCTATAATTTCTACTGCTGTAAGTAATCCATCACCCATATTCTTACAAGTAACCCTAGTGAAACTAATTGGTTCACCAGGTTAGACTTTAGGTAGAAGCACTTTGATGTGTCATTAGTATTCTGTCTGGAGTCAGTAGACATTTGTCCATTTTGCCCCAGAAATAGTTTCACACAACAGGAAGAAATGTGAGGTTTAGCTTTTCAGAACTCATAAAAGATAAAAAGAAACTAATCCCAATGCTTTTGGTGCATTCTAAGATACCTAATAAATTAGTGAATACTCATCAAACTTCCCAAGACTTAAGATTTCACTCTAAGTTTTGAGAGTGCAATTCCTTATCTATTGACTCTTGCATATCTCCTGTTACCACAGGTAACATATACATGACCACAACTGTATATACATAAGAGAAGTGACAGAAGATCACGTAAAACTTTGGAAAGGAGCCTGCATAATATTCATGATCGTCTCTCTGCAAATCAGTCATTATGGGATTTAGAAAGGTGGGAAGGGGAGAGGAGATAGCCTATCCTCCTCATAGAGGCAAGATTTCAAAAGTCAGGCTTTACAGCCCAGTCTAGTGTGTAAGGCTGGTGTATAGCTGGATGCCCTCAGGGTACCTGTGCTTATTTGATAGTACAAACCCAGGCTTCCACTAGACTGTGATATCTCCTTTTCTCGAACTCATTGAGACCTGCTGTTTTTCAGTGAAAACACACACAGACATGTGAAAGAGAATTCTTACTTTCAAGTATCCAAAATGCAAAGTTCATTAGGGTGAGGGAGGAGTTTACCAAACAGCAACTTTAAAAAACATGATGTCACTGCTTTATCCTTGCTAATATGTGACCAGTCTAGAGCCATCTGGTCAGAGAGAGAAATGGGATTCTTACCACTTGTCCAGAAGATTTATTTTAATGAGGGAAGAGAAGGTATAGGAAGAAAATTAGTCTGATTCTTATAAAGTAACATTTATTTTCAAGAAATAATGTAAACTACTCTATAGCCCAGACTGGCTCAAATTCCTGGTGATCCTCCTGCCTCAGCTTTCTAGGTGTTAAGATTACAGGTATAAGGCACCACATGTGGCTTCTATACTATTTGGGGGGTGAAAATTTCAATTAGCCTAGATAATCATATCAGAGCAGAATTTTAAATTTAATTTCAAAGTGAAAATTGTGGCTTGCCTCTTTACTATCCCAACAGAATATATCTAACCTAATTGTAAAAATATTATGATTCCCTCTATACTACAGTCATTTATTAAGGTCAGATCCTCAAAGCTAAAGTAAAGTGATTATTTAATGAATCTTAATACATTTAAAGGTCTGTTTACATATGTATAGGACTTCAACTACACAGAAACTTGCTGTCATGAAATACATAAAAATCCAAAGAAAATGATGATATCATTCTCCCTTCACAATATTTGCCACATTTATACCACTGGCTCCCATGGATACCAGGTTTTGATAAATAAGTCCATCATCCTTTCACACCAGGTTTGCATAAATTTCCCATTGCATTTCAAAACATCAATATAGGAACACATTGTTGATTAAAAGAAGCAATACAATTTTGAAAAGTTATCTTATAATCAATGATTGTCCCGCTACAAACACTGAAGCAGGATAATCATTGTTTTTAAAACATCTTCTCATATTTTACTCAGATTGAGAGGCTATTATATGGTATTTTTCATTTTTCCTCTGTTTTGATGGCAATGTTGTTAAATTCATATCCAGGGCCACCAGAACCTGATCAAAGCCCATGGCTGCCAAGTCAATGAGCTGTTATCTGCCGCTCCTGCATTGTTAAATGGATGTGTCATCCAATCACCTTGTAAATACTGCTTTTAGCCTTGATCAGAGAAGCTCCTTCTTTACAATGACCAGCAGTGAATGCAGAGACACATGGCAGCTCATGATGCTTAAAGTAAGTCACTGCTTAGTGTTCATCCCTAAGAAGGACTATCCATCCCCTCTCAGGACATTTCAGAAAGCGAGGAAAGAATATAAGGTCCAAATGATAAAGAGGAGGGCACTTCTGTGTTATCTTTTAGACAAGAAGTGGCTATTATAATATTGAAATCATAGCAGCAGTGTTTATATATGCTGGGCCTGTCAAAGGTCAGTCATGTCTGGGCAAAGGCCCTATCCCTCCAGAAGGAACTTTTGGCTATGGACGGATGGCTACTGGAGATGCAGTCATTGTCTTCAGTGCTGTGGCTTCTTGTGAATCCCCCATACTCCCATGGATGGTCTTCATCCAGGCTCACTTAGAAGGCTCTGAAAGTAAAAGAAAAACAAATCAAAAGAATATATTCTGGAAGTAGGAACAGGATTTGTGTGGAGGAAGAAGTATGAGGGGGAAGTGGATAAGAAAAAGTAGTAGGATATGATCAAAATACATTTTATAAACAGATGCAATATTGACATCTTTGCTTCAAAAAGAGCAAAAAAATATTTTATTTGATTAATATGCATTAACACAACTCCAAGCCTGAGCACAGGCCAGATCCAAGCTATGTTGGATCTATTTTTCTTCTACATACACATATCTCCCCATTTGTTAATTATTATTAAGTATTCAGATCAAGCTTTGTTTTAATTTCCAGAAATAAGCCAGGACATATTATTCTTTAGCTTTTGTTTCTGATTTATTTTAGTTAACATGATGTTCTCTACCTTCATCTAAATTTCTGAAATTCTAGGATTTCATTCTAAATTATGGCTGTATAATATTCCCACATATATATACATATATGTATATATACATATATATTGAATTTTATTTATCAAGGCATCTGCCATTTAGCACCCATGTTCCATGTCCTAATTATTCTGAATAGTTTTACAATAACTATGGGTGTGCCAATATCTCTCTGGTATGATTTCATTTCCTTTGGATATATGTCCAGAAGTGGAATTCCTGGACTTTGTGATTGATCCAATTTTTGGTTTTGTAAAGAACTTTACATTGTTCCCTATAATTTCTATAGTAATTTACTGTTCTCGCCCACAGTGGGTGGGGCTTGCTTTCCCTCTGTGTCCTCATCAGCACTTCATGTTCTGTGTGAGTATTCTGTTGTTGCTGTAAATCTGCACATGGCTGTCAATTTTCCAAGCACCATTCATTGAAGATATTATTCTTTCTCTGGTATATATTGTTCCTTCATTGCAAATCAATTGGCAATAAATGCATAGATTTAATTCTGAGTCTGTATTTGATTCTATGGCTCTGTATTCATCTTTATCACAAGTACCAGGCTGTCTGAATTACTATAGCTATGCAATATGCTTTAAATTCTGACATTGTAGTGTTTCCCACTTTGTTCTTGCTACTCAGAATTGTAATTGGGGTCTTCTGTGCTTTCATATGAATTTTAGGGTTATGTTTTAAAATTCTATGAAAATATTAAGGTCATCTTTTTTTGTTCTCGTCAAGAAAAAAGAAGAATTTAAATGAAGAGTGTATTACTGATAGTTGATAAACTGGAGATGCCAACACAGCCTGTAAGTGCTAGAAGCAGGCCTCAGCTTTGCTTCCTAGCAGACTCATACACCAGCCACCCAGACTTATTCTAAAGCTCTGAAGTGAATTCTAATTCCCAACAGGAGTCCCAGATTGGAAAGCTGAGAATCAAAAGCAAATCATCCCCAAATTACAGCCTCAAAATTCCAGCAAGAAAGTCCCAGGTCGACATCAGTTGGAAACATAATCTGAAGTAAGACGATTTCAAACTTGAGAACATAGAAAATAAAATATTAGTAGTAAGCATTAATGGCTATTGTATAGAGATGAAACTGAGATTTGACAAATCTATGTGGCTAGAGGCAGCAAACATTCAAAATCTGTCCAAAAGTCCTTAAAATTTCTTTCCATAAAAAATGGGACTATTTACACTCTTTTTATGTCTCCCATCTATTAGTTCAAAATTAGGAATGGTTTTGAAAACTAACTTAAAGTGGTCTGAACCTAGGGTGGATGGGTCTGACTGGTTTGCCAGCATGTGTGATGACATCTAGTTTGCGGTGTTCATGAAAAATGCAGTTCCTTTGAAGTACAGGGCACACTTCACCGGCTATTCGCTCACCATGAGTCAGGAAGTTGGATTCTACCATCGTTTTGCAGCCTGAGTATACTTGAAGGCTAAACATGCACTTTCAGGACCAACATTAAGAAGGAAGAATTATTACCAGCTTCTCTACAGAGACCAGTGCATAAAAGGAGCCAGAGAAAGGTATTGTTCCACTCCTTAGCACTCAGCATTGCAAAGAAGGTGACAATGGCAGACTGTATGTGGCAGACCAATGATTGGGATAACCATTAGAATCGTTTAGATTATTTACTAACTGTGGCTTAATAAAGAAAAACATCAGTATTATACAACAGGAAATATTTTTCTTTTTAGTACCCTTCCAGTATACTTGGCAAAATTCTCCCTTCTATAGTTCAGCTATTATTGGCTATTGGACTTACAAGCTTCTTTCAACATTTGGGATTGAAGAAATTACAAAGTTACAAATGTAATATTATCGTTCTGTTGGATTAAATAATCCAATACAATAGTCTTTGTGGTCTAGAAAAGATCCAAATTGTTAACCTAATATTCACCCCATTCTTCTGCCCAATGACCACTGAAGAGTGTTCTAGACACCATTGTAGATGAAATGTTCATCTTGACAATGCCCAAATATGCTTAAAATTGCAGATGACGGTTGTGAGCTTTCTGCCTGCTTATCTGTCTGCCTTCCATGTGACCCTAAATTAGGCATCAGAAGGTATAGTGTGTAATACAGATTCCAGGCACAATATACCTTCTTGCAATTAGTTGAAAGTGCTGTTTTGTAATTAAAGGGTGAAGTGGGGCATGATGAACATATGGAAAAGGAGACCCTTAATAAGTGATGGAGCCTTCAAAAGAAATTGCTAATTAGTATGCATTTGATGTGCACTATACCAATTTTAAGACTTTGCCTTGAATAAATTGCTATGTTGGGTGTTCGAAGGAGTGGTGAGATTAGCATTTACAAAGGGGGCAATTTTCTGTCTTCTTGACTCTGTTAAATGGAGGAAATAACTTCCAAGACTGGAGCAGTAGTTAGCCCATCAATCATTCTCACAGCTGGAAACTGGGGATCCCAAATGCAGAGATCAGTTAATCCGTCAGCTAATAAGTTCATAGTGGCACCATATGGCGCGGGGCCACTCCACACTGGGAGAAGGACAGAACTGTTTACACAGGCATGCTGCTTTCTCAGGTAGCTCCCTGCTGACAGAAACCTTTGTTCTGAAGGATCAATTTACTTTGCACAGTAAATTGACTGAATTGATCAGTTCAGAGCATATAATTGTTGGCTAATCCTGTGGAATCATGTCCCATCCATGTGAGTAGGACAAAGGGGTGCTGCCCATAGCTTGGTCTCGGGCTCCATCCTGGGGCTATTCTCTTCGGACAGACTGGACACTGATTAAAGGACCAGCAGAGGGTGGAGATGTAATCAGCATTGACTTCAAAGAGATGGGAAACTGTGCAACGCCCAGAAGTCCATCTCTAGCTGTCTCTACTCAACTGATATCATGACATAACAAAGTAAAAATAGTCAGTCTAAGCAATTTAGAACAAGATATTTTCAAAACTCTCTTTAATGAAGAGTTACTGCTCGTCTCCAGAGCTTAGTTCCACTACTCATGTTCACTCCCAAAGTTACCTTTTGTTTTTGCAATGTAAGGAACTGAAAGAGAAAAGGAAGCTTGAGGTACGTGTCCAGGAAAGCATGGACACTGGAAGCAAAGTGAGAGAGATGAATTTCCTAGACACTGTGCTCTAGCAGCAGAGGCATCCACTGTTCTGCCTGGGCATAGGGTATGGGAAAATTCATCAGAGCCTTTCAGAGCAAATTGAAGCAAAATCTTCCCATCCCTCGCACACTGGTGTGAATCCTGATGCTTTGTTCCATAGACGTGTTTGATCTGACTTTGTTTTTTCCTTCTCGCATACAAAATAAAAGAAGAATAAATAAGATGAAAAAAATTCCACCAATAGAGATAAATGTTGGACATAGTTCCCTTCAACTAAAGGTTTTCTTCAAAAGCTAGTGTCAATAGAATCATTTCACATCAATGGTTTGAAAAGAGACTTGTGTTCAATAGGAACTGAGGCCATTTGGTGTTGCTGAGCGGACACTTGCTTATTAAATGTCTGAGCACTAATGAACTTTATAGACCTGCCCTGAGAGCTTCTACCAATTAGAGGGCTTTTGATTTTTTTTACTTATTTTATGGATAATAAATGTCTGGGATTTGTTTAAAAAGGAGAAATTGCAGCAGATTTGACAGCATGTGGACTCATAGAAGTTATTTTAATTTTGCTCATTATGTAAAGCAACACATGCTTGGTGGTGTTCTAACCATCAGAGGGGGGATATGCTCTATGACAGATAATTCCAAATGATCTAATGTTATTTATCTCTAAGAATTCCCAATGTATTTCTCCAATTTTTTATGGAACTGCTATTTTTCCCTTTTATGGTCTTTTTCTTCGATCACTACATCCACAATTCCCAAGATTCCAATGGTGTTTTAAAAAGCAAAAATCAAGGAATATTTGTTCTGATTTATTTTAGTAAGCACTGTTATGAAAATAAGATAAAGTGTAAGTAGTTCTGTAAACACACTTTCATACTAAACTTGTAAAGTAAAAAGGAAAAGTAGCATATTGTGTCCTGGAAAGATAATAAGCAAGAGTCTTACATAAAAACAGGCATTCTGCCAAACTCTGGTCAAAGAGAAAAATAAAAAGGCTTTTGTGTATTTTGATAAACTTCCTCTCTCAGTTGTTACCGTTTTGGAGTGTCCCTCTCTGTACATTGCATGTGAGGTAAGCTTTAACTTCTTGTGAGTCACACATATGACATGTGTGCATTCCTTAACTAGCCTAAATGAACACCCTGAAGTCATCCGGAATTCCCAGGTACTGAACCTTCAGCATAAAATATATTCTTAGGCCTGTTTCATATCTCACCAAATCCCTAGCTCATCCTTATCTCAACATTACTTCATTGCAGGAGTCATTGCAAAGTTTTGAAATCAAAGAAGAAACTTATAGTCATTGAGTCATATATGTTGCCTATTCATGGCAATAACTATTCTCTAGTTAGTAGTATGCAAACTTTATAAATACAGTGACTCATTTTAGTTATTTTAAATATATAAGTGATAGGTTTGGAGAAGTTACCAACAGTACATCTTACCAAAATATTTCCCTAAACTTTGTAGCCATTTTTCTACTTCATGTACATTTACATCTTCCCTCAACTGTCTTGATAGTTTGTAGTAGTTTTCTAGAAATCTCTGGGAATTTCTTTAGTCAGAAAATGGAGAGATCATGTCACAATTTTCAGTAACTTGTTCCAACGTCTAGGAGCAATTCCCAACGCATTATCTTAAAGTCTTTACATGAAATCTCCAACAAGTTTAGCCTTTTCATTTTGTTTTAATTAGCAAAGAAGAAAGATGCAAGGGAAAATATAGGCTCGCTTCTCCCCTTTGTCACTGCTGACCTGCTTGTCCCTGGGCCTTTCTTCTAAACACAAAGAAAACTTCTCTGCCACCTCATTATAGATTGTCCCCTTCACAAACTATCTCTGGAACACATCATTAATGTGTTTTCTTTCCTCTGTAGCCTCAGACTAAAGACATGCCTATTCAAGAGCTTTAGAAATATTCTGTTTTTCAAAACTAGCTTTGGCTATGTGGGTTGGTCAGTAGACTTCTTCATACACTAAGGCAAGACAAAGATCAATACCCAGATGCTTGCTGTTCACTGTGGCTGCAGTATCTGTCTACCCACCTAAAATGGTATTCCCACATTTATCATTTCTATTTGCCAACTTCTTTTATATCCTTGGCCATGATCTCTATTCATCGCACTGTGTAATCTGCTTGTTGTTGTTCCCAGCCCCCATGGTAAGATTCATAGATTTACCTGCTTTGTTCACTTCTGTGTCACAGAATTTTGAATGGCACCAAGAACATCAGAAATATTGTTTAGGTCCCTATACAAAAATATATCTGCACAATGGAACCCCACATACCAGTGAAAATTTACCATAGATAGTTAATTATTTAAAAACATTACATTATATTTTTTGTGAATTTATCTGATAATCGATTCTACAGATGTGTAGATTAAGAATGGGCATTGTCAGTGAGTTGATGGCACTGCTGTGAGAACAGAAACCATCAGACTGAATTTTCAGTGAACTGTAGAAGCTGCTGTGCATAAGAATAAGAATAATAAATAAGGAAAATAAGAAAAGTGAAATTCTTTGGGGGGGGTAACTTTTAGAAGGTTTAGTTAAATATCTCATGTGGTTAAAAACTATAAATACTAATAATAGGCTTGGAATCCTAGTTGTATGTTACTGTGAGATAATGCCTGAGAAAATCAACTTTAAGGAGGAAAGATTATTTTACCCAATCTGTAGGTTGCTGATTTGACTTATTGGCTATGTCCTTTGCCTTATAGAAGTTTTCCAGTTTCATGAGGTCCCATTTATCAATTCCTGATCTTAGAACCTAAGACATTGGAGCTCTGTTTAGGAAATTTCCCCCTGTGCCAATGAGTTCGATGCTCTTTCCCACTTTCTCTTCTATTAGATTCAATGTACCTGGTTTTGTGTTGAGGTCCTTGATCCACTTAGACTTGTACTTTGTGCAAGGTGACAAATAGGAAACTATTTTCATTTTTCTACATTGCCGGTTAGACCAGCACCACTTACTGAAGATACTTTGTTTTTTCCATTGTATGCTTTTGACTTCTTTTCAAAGATCAAGTATCCAGTGGTGTTTGAGTTTACTTTTGGTTTTTTAATTCTACTCCAATGATTGACTGTCTCTGTACCAATACCTTGCAGTTTTTATCACTATTACTCTGAAGTACAGCTTGAGGTCAGGGATGGTAATTCCCCCAAGAAGTTCTTTATTGTTAAGAATTATTTTTGCTATTTTGAGTTTTTTACTTTTCCAGATAAATTTGAGAATTGCTCTTTCCATGTCTTTGAAGATTTGTGTTGGTATTTTGATGGGGATTGTGTTGAATCTGTAGCTTGCTTTTGGTAGGATAGCCATTTTTACTAAGTTTATTCTGCCAATCCATGAACATGGGTGATCTCTCCATTAGACAGGGCATCAACTGGAGGGGTGGGGTTGTCATCCCATAGTCAAAAACTCTGACCCAGAATTGATCCTGTCTGAAAGAACTAAAGGAACAAAAATGGAGAAGACCCTGAGGAAAAGGAGGCTCCATGACAGGCATGAATTGAGATCCAGCTCAGAGGGAGGCCACAAGGCCTGACACTATTGATGATGCTATGGTGTGCTTACAAATGGGCTTATCATGACTACCCTTTGAAAGACCCAACAAGCAGCTGAAAGAATCAGATGTAGATATTTCCATCCAACAAATGGACAGAATCTGGTGACCCCCCTGTGGTTGAATTAGGGAAATGTTGGAAGAAGCTGAGGAGGAGGGTGATCCCATAGGAAGACCAGGAGTCTCAACTAACCTGGACCCCTGCAATCTCTCAGACACTGAGCCACCAACCAGGTAGCATATATCAGCTGATATGAGGCTCCCAACACATATACAGCAGAGGACCTCCAGGTCTGGACTCAGTCAGAAAAGATGCTCCTACCCTTGAGAGGCTTGGGGCCTTAGGGAGTGGGGAGGTATGGTGGGAGGTGGGACAAGGACAGCCACTTGAACATGGGGGCATGGGAGGAAGGAGGTGTGGAATGCGGAACAACCAGAGAGTGGATCAGGAGGGGCATAAAATATGGACTGTAAAAGAAATAAGTAAATAAAAAATCAATAAATACAAACCATCTGATAAATTGAAAGAAAGAACAAAAGGAAAGACTTATTTCGGCTCACAATTTCAATGGGTTTGGGTCATGGTAAGCTGACTATATTACTATCAACCTGATGTAAGGCAGACAGAACACCACGGCATGAGAAGTCTACGGTAGATGGAGCATGGCTCATGATGAATAGGAGCCAGAAAGGGAGGAAGGAACTAGGAGCCAATTATATTCTTCAGATGCACTCTTCCACTCCTCTACTCCTTCCATCCAGAATGAGTATTCCACTGGCCCATTCAGAATGAACTCATTAATGCTTTCACCCATTCGATGTAGTTAATTCCTTCCTCATCCAGTTACCTCTCAATGGTACCACTGGATATAGAACAAGTCTTCAAGATACAAGCTCTGAAGGAAACAATGAACATCCAAAATATTCATAGACCATTTCATGATGGCTAAGAAACTGAACATAACTTTTGGATACAGGAAGATTAAGATAATAAGTGTTCCATTTTAATTAAGCATTAGATAGCAAATTATCACACATAAATTCTGTAGTTTATGTGGTTATACAAATATATCACATATTTCCCTGTAAAAGCTTATGTTCTGAGATGGCGGGAGCCAGTGCTAACCCAGCTAATGAAATCTGATTTTCTTCATCTTCCAATGCCCTTCCCCCAATTTGGTGGCATCAACTTGGTGTTTTAATTCTGCCTCCATAGAGGCATTACAAAAATTGGCAACTGCTACGAATGCGTTTTACACTTTGTCCACATGCCACTAACTTTATCTGCATCTAATGAAATTAAAAGCTAGTAAATGTACAACTGAATGAAAAGGAGATAAAGTCCCCAATTCAATACACCAAGCCTTAGATTTGTACTAATGTGGGAAATAACACTAGAAAGAATTACATCTTCCTGCTTCCTTCCCTATCTATATCTTCTTTTCCATAAATCCATAAAAAACGTACTCAAGTGTAAGCCTTCAAACGAAGAGGTTTGCCATAGCAACTACTGCTTTTCTCCATGACTAATCCATATTGGCAATATGATGCATGATGATGGTATGCAGGTGATAAATCTTAACCAAAAGGAAGGGGAAAGATTGTGCTATTACTCCTATTGATATTCAGGATGTCAGTATGTATGGGGTATTTTGTACCACTCCCATCGCTCTGGTACATGTACACAATTATTCAGAAATGAACAGAGAAACAGGAAGTTGCTTCTGATTCATTTACAATAGTAGTTTGAATAATTCATGTGTTTAAAGCACTGAAGGAAACCATAGGACTCTGGTAATTTTTTTTTCTCCAAGATGTTTAGTAGGGAAAGAAAACTAGTGTACTTCAATAAGACATCATAAAAATCTTGATGTTTTGTCATTTACTTGGGAGATATATTTGAAGAGACTATGTAATTCCTTGGATAAATGCTAAAACATACTTTTAAACTCCTTGGATTTAACTTATTGTCTAATTTAGATTGCTAGAACAAAATACAGTTTTGAAAGACATTCATTCCTCATCTTTTTGAATGCTTCAAAGGTCCAGAATTTAAAACTGGAACATTTCAAGTCTGGAGAACATTCTTCCAGTTAACAGATGGCTGCCTCTCACTGTGCAGTGAAATGGCTCTGGGCTGAGTGGGCTCTGCCCACTTCCTGTTCTTTTAATGATATCCATCTTGTCACAGATTCTCTACTCTCACAAAACAGGTAAATAGAATTACCTGTCGAAGCCCCAAACGCTGTACATAAGAACTCAGGATATGAATATGAGAAGATGTACTTATAGACAACCCCATTTAAAAATGTTTTCTTTCTAAAAGTGCCTTTATATGTTCAGTTCTTATATAGAAGAACAGTGTGTTTTTATATTTCCTATGTGAGAGATAAAGTTTTCACTTTT
>NW_022196914.1:45322604-45359318 GCF_008632895.1 Mastomys coucha | reverse complement strand
GTAGACCAGGTTGGCTTCGAACTCAGAAATCCACCTGCCTCTGCCTCCCAAGTGCTGGGATTAAAGGCATGTGCCCCCACCGCCCAGCTAAGTTTTCACTTTTTAAGTTTAGAAAAAATGCAATTAATAGTATTTCAAAAGGTAAAAGTATAGGGGAAAATCAAAGCATATTCTCCATATTTGTTTAAAAATCAATTCCATTTCATGGAGTTTTTTTTAACTACACTATATGTCAATTTATATAGATAATATAGTCTTTGTATTTTTGTATTATTTTATTCTTATATTTGAGAACTTCTAAGCATGAAATAACTTAGTTTATTTTAGTACTATTTTTCCATACTCAAAATGTCTCACATACATTACATTGCTTATGACAGTAAATTTTCTCAGATGGATTATTTATTGAGTAAGAACAATGGCTGCATTTGTAGAGGGAAAGAAGGCATAGATTGTAAAGTGTAATGCACCTCATTTTAATGCCCACCTGATCCTGAAGACCGTCTGTGAGTGGTGACAGCTCAACACACATCTGCCATACTTTGGTATTGTTTTTTAACTTTATTTTTAATAAAACCTTTTCTTATATATTTTGATGATAAGCTTTCCTCTCCTTCAATTATTCCTAGATCTCTTTCTCCCTCCCTTCCTCCCTTCCTTTTTCCCTTCTTCCCACCCTCCCTTCCTCTCAGCCCCTATCTCTCTCATTAAGCCTAACTCTAAGAGAAAGGGAGAGGAGAGAGCGAGAGAAGGAAATCATAATGAGCCTAGAAAACCAAAGATAACAAATAAACAAACAAACAAAAAACCCACAAAATCTGTGAAGTCTGTTTTGTGTTGGCCAACTGCTCCTGGTCTTGGGTATAACCAGTGACACTCCATTGAAGAAAACTCATTTTCCCTTTCACAAAAGGTATCAATTGTAAACTGCTTTCTGCGTAGGAATGAGATTTTGTGTATACTTCCTCTTCTCAGCCTTGGGATTTTGTCAGGTTTGAACTTGTACAGGTCATGTTTGTGCTGCCAATCTCTGTGAGTTCATATATGTATCAGCCCTTTTGTGTCTGAATGTCTCTGTTTTCTTGGAATCATCAGCACATCTGGCTTTTATAATCTTTTTACTTCCAGTTCTATACAGATAACTGAGCCTTGAGGGTAGAGATTTTACAAAAACATCCCATTTAGGATTGAGAAGTGGGCCAGGTATTAAAGGCTAGGCTCATGACCAAAATTAATTTAAAATCTTAAAGAAGGTTTACAGCACTGAAAGGAAGATAAATTGGCCACTGCAATGATTTTCTTAGAAACGTAAGGTAGAGAGGACAAAACAAGAGTTTTTATCTAAATCCAAAGTAAGAGACTATGGAACCATCATTTGGAGAGAAAAAATCTACCATATCCTGTTTCTGTACTCTTGGTGACCAATAACAAATGCTCTGTATTACTGCCCCTCACTAGCAGCCCACATCATCTCTTGCAGTTGAAAATGGTAGCAATATGGCAAGGTACCACCTAAGGGGATTCACTCCAGCCTAAGTTTACAGCAACAGCTACTGTGGGAGCCTCAGTCCCAAGTGTGACCAGTGAAGAGGAAGTGAGCATATGCAGTGCATATAGCTACTCCTTACAGACCTGAGATGATTACTGAGTGTCAAGATCTACTGAAACTCCTAAGCAATCCCATTGAGTCTAAATGGTCTTAATGTACTCTTGTTGACTTTGTAAATCACAATAGATCAAAGTTCTGTTTCAAAGGCAGTAACAAATAAAATATTAACAAGAAAGAGATGAAGATATAAAATACAATTTTATAAATAATGATAATGGAAAAAATGAGATACAAATATTTTGGGTAACCATAGAGAAGAAAAGCTCATATCAAATAAAAATATTTGATGAAAATAGAGATGCAAATTATCTATACTTATTATGAAAAGTTCTAAAGAAAAGATGTACATAAATGATCACTCCGCATGATTCTCTACTAATTGAAAGACTTTTTAAATAGCTACATGCTGTTGACATTTGACATTCATAAGGCAGCCAAGTAGTGTGCGTGTATGTGTATGTATATGTCTGTGTGTGTGTGTGCATGTGCATGTGTGTGTGTATCCCTACTAAGATACTATAGATTTTAGCACTATAAAAAATTTAGAAGTTATTTCACTAATAATGAATAAATGTAGTGCATACAAGTTAGTTCCCACCTCAAAAACCTGTGAAGATTTTATCTCCACATCTCCCATTATTGCAAAGTTTGCCCAGTTCCCTCTCTTTCTCCCATTCTCTCCCTCTCCTACCCCCTTTCTCTTTTTGTGTGTGTGTCCTCACCAATCTCCCCACCTACCTGACTACATACTCATTCTCTCTCTATTTCTTCAAAAAAATAAACAGAGAAACATAGTATAGTTTCTTCTTCTTCTTCTTCTTCTTCTTCTTCTTCTTCTTCTTCTTCTTCTTCTTCTTCTTCTTCTTCTTCCTCTTCTCCTCCTCCTCCTTCTTTTTTATTAAGAAACAAACACATATAGCATATATGAAGAAAATGTATATAAATACAAAATTTGATACCATAATTTAAAAGCAAAAGGATAGTAAGATTTTTTAAAATGCCCCAAGTAATGTGAGACCAACAATCTACAAAAGAACCATTGTGTTTGTTTTGTTATGGTTGTCTACTCCTGGGCATAGGCCTGTCTTTATGTGTGATTAATATACTCAATGAGACTCCACTGAGGATAAACAATTATGAAAACCACATTCTAATCCACATAGTTACCATATAAAATATACCTTTTCTTAAATATGTTACTGAGCTCTAAAAAGAAAAACAGAAATTCTTCAAAATCACCAAGGAGGGCAATCCTTGACAACAGGATCAACTGCACTGTTAACTGAGAATATGTGAAAGCAAGGAGTTATTTTTATAAGCTCTGTTATCAAGATTCAGACCATACCAAGATTTATGACTGTGGACTCAGTCAAATCTGGATATTAAAGGTGATTATGCTGCATGAACCTGGCATTTTGAAATGTCTGCATCCTGTGAGAAAGTCAAGGGGTAAGAACCCAACTCACAGCCGTGCTGAATACATTTATGGCAACTTGACACAGCCTAGAATCTTCTGAAGGAGGGATCACAACTAAGAGAATGCGTCCGTAAGATCTGGCGATAAGGAATTTTTTAAATTAGTGATTCATGATGTAGGGCTCAGCCCATTGTAGATGGCCTTCTATTAAAAAGCAGATTGAGCAAGCCACAAGGAGCAAGCAGGTAAGCATAAGTTTGCCATGGCCTTTGCATCAGCTTCTGTCTCCAGATTTCAGCCCAGCTTGGGTTCTTGCCCTGATGTCCTTCAGTGATGAACTACTACATGGAAGTATAAGCCAAATAAACAGTGTCTACCCCAGCTTGCTTTTGTAGTCGTGGCGTTTCGTCACAGCCATAGTAACTCTAACTAGAACACAGGCCAAGCAAATTAAAATACTTTACAGTTCCTTAAGGATTAATATCTCCAGCCATCTCTACACATAAGCTGGCAATCTGGACTGTGCTGCTATACTGTTGTGAAACACTTGGTGTCACATAGGAGAAACCTAGAGAAAAGTATGAAATTGGTAACCTTCCAAAAATAAAAGCACAGAATTGTGTCTCCTCTTCCCTAAAACATATTTGAAGATAGATTTACAAAGAAAGCATAAAAATACTATAGTATACAATTAACTGTTAAACAAAGACACCAGAGCATACACAGACTTTGACATAACAAAACAATTTGAAAGCTACCATGAATCCATTAGGTTTCAAATATTAAATAGGAAAAAACCCTTAACTAGAATACAATAATATATATTATGAAAGGGGAACAGTTGTGATTTTATTTTATTTTTATTAGCCATTAGCTTTTTACTAACAGGTGATTCTTCCACACAGTACACAGTAGATTTTCCCTACATCTCCCTCCTTTAGTCTAATAAAAGGCTCCTTCTCTAGCATTATTAATTTGTTACAATAAGAACAATTAGGAAAGCTATCAAGTAAGAATTACCTTCACAAATTCCAGCCCATGTGTATTTGGCAACCTTGGAGAAAGCACCTTACTATCTATCTTATCTTAGTGAGCCCAAAGTTCTGTACCTAAATCATTTTCTATTATAATTTGCACTTACCAACCTATACATTTTTTTAGACCTTAGAACATTTTCTTAAATTCTAAACAAATAACCTTAATCATGAAATGTTAACTATCTAGTATTTAAAAACATTAGAGACCTATGAAGGATAAATATTACCTGAGTACATAAGAAGTGCAAAGCAAGCAGCTTCCAACATTATAGAAATGATGGAGGTTGCTGGGTACCTGGACATGACTGAGCTTGACTAATATGTATCTCATAGCAATCCAAGGACAATAAAACAGAGAAAGCAGAATATATAACATGGAAAGACTATAGCCAAGCATGTATATATGCTTTTACATATAAATGAATATGCCTATATAAAACATTTTTAGATATAATATTTACATATATATTATATAAGCACATATAGTTATATCTATATACACATTTATATATAAATATGTAAGACATGATTGCACATACATGTGATCCTAGCACGAGCAGTAGAGACAGGAAGATCATAAGTTCCAAGTCACCGTTAGCTACACAGGAAGTTCAACATGAGATCTTGTCTCAACAAAACAACATGAACAAAAAAATTATATCCATAAGTATTAGGGAAAAAAGAATTTCATTAAATTCAAATACAATAAAATAAATATACATTACAATTACAGCATCCAAGGTAATGACAGAGATTTCCTTAAAACAAAAAAATAATTAATCTATAAATGTACATTACTTTGCTAGACAGTAAACATCTCTCCCATTGTGACAGATGCTAGAAAATAATAAAATATATAATACCTTGCAGAAAAAAAACCTGTCTTTCTAAAAGTTATTTTTAAGAAAAACTAAATAAATGTATTTCATTTAGGATACTATAACAAACTATCATAGAGGGGTAATCTTATAAATGACAGGACTCATTTAAAAAAATTCAGAGAGCAGAGAAATCTAAGAGTAAGATATTCACAGATACAGCACCAGACAGAGTCATCTTTATGGAAGGTGTTTCCACTTGTCCTCACATGGCAGAAGAGGTAAATCCACTTTTGGGGGCTGAATAAGATCACAATCCTGTTCAAAGTGGTGCCACATTCCTCATCTTATTAGGAAAAGCTACCTTTTGAAAGCTTTCTCATTGGTAAGTAGTTTCTTTTTTAAGATTTATTTATTTATTTTATGTATGTGAGTACACTGTAGCTGTACAGATGTTTGTGAGCCTTTATACGGTTGTTGGGAATTGAATTTTTAGGACCTCTGCTCACTCTGGTCAATCAGTCAACTCCCCTCAATCAGTCCCTGCTTGCTCTAGTCCAAAGATTTATTATACACAAGTACACTGTAGCTGATTTCAGATGTACCAGAAGAGGGCATCAAATCTCATTACGGGTGGTTGTGAGCCACCGCGTGGTTGCTGAGATTTGAACTCATGACCTCCGGAACAGCAGTCTTAACCACTGAGCCATCTCATCAGCGCAGTAAGTAGTTTTAATACATGAATCTTAGAGGAACACAGGTATTCAGACCATATGCAGACTGATTACACACCTATACACAAGAGTCATACTCTGTGCAATATACTAAGAGGGCACAGAAAGGCAAATTAGAGAACAGAAAGCATCTTAAAAATATTCCCCAGAATATTAGTAAGCCAAGGAAGACAGTATCATACTGCACATATTAGACAAATCAGGCTTCAAGTTTTAAAACAAACTAAAACAAAATCTGATATAGAAGGTTATATGTTGTAAGCACATTCCCTGACAAGATTTACTAATCCTAAACTTGCATGTCCTTTATAATATAGTCATTATAAAGAAAGCAAAACTCAAGTGGGCTAACATAGAAATGGATGACTATACAGCACAATGAGAGGATTAAGGAACTCCAAGGAAACAGAGGGGAAGATAAGTGAATATCAAGCAGCCAGGATTCAGGACAAAGAAGTAAAGAGATCAAGGCCACAGTACAGTTCATAGTACATTCACAAAGAGAGTAGTGATTCCTCATACTTGAGTAATTCTTTATATTTTAAAATGATTATGAATAGCTTTATTTTGTTTCAAAATTATCTATCACTTTGACTTTCATAAATACAACTGAGCCAACTGTCTCCAAGATTTTAAGCAATATAGAGACCGGGAAAATGGCTCAGTCATTGCTCACCATCCAACCATGAGAACCTAAGTTCAAATCCCTATCACCTGAGTAACAGCCAGACTCAGCCATAGACACCTCTAACCCCAGAGCTGTCAGGATGGGACAGAGAGTTCCTGGGCTTTCTGCTTAGCTCAGCCCATCTACATAAATGAACAAGTCCAGCTTCAATGAGAGTTCTTGTCATAAAAAAAAATGTGGACAGTAATAGAAGGCATCAATTTCTTTCATGCACATGCAGCAACTGCCACACACAGAACATACATATGAAAGTACACACCCACACACACACACACACACACACACACACACACATATACACAACCCCCACATACATTCTCAAACACACCAAACAATCTTTGTTGAGAGCATAAGGACATTTCCTTCACATTTTGTCAATGGGTAAAAAATGAAACTTTGGCTTTTGTGCCAAATCTCCCACATCCACTCAAATTCATAAATATAGATAACATTATTATAAGTATCCAGACCTAATTTTTCCATGAGCAACACACTAGGAAAATTGTTTGATGGTAACTTTAGAAAGGAGCTACTAGAATGAATTTGGCTCTCTTAGAGGCAATCATTGCTTCTAGTAGTAAAAAATGGAACTGTTCATAAAGTGCTATTCTGTAAAGGTTGTTGAACATCATTCCACATTTTCAGCACAACTATTTAATGTTAAGTTACCATTTACTCTAACATAACAGGTACTCTTGGTCTTTGGTTACTTCTGTGTTTCATCTTCTCAGAAAAGTTGAGTTCGCTGTGCATCTTTTCTTTATATGATGACTTCTTTCACTGCAACTCCAGTTCACGGATGACTTTGGCTCAGTTGTCTTGCTTAACTCTTAAGATTGAGTACCAATTATCTGGTGCTCTCCATAGTTCCAAATACCCTGATAGCCAGCTGTGGCCAAGAACGAAGTGTTACTGTATCCAAAAATATATGTAATCAAAACAGTTTATTCCTTTTTCTGTGGAGAACTGACAAAGGAAAGTACATTAGTTTACAATGCACTAGTCTATTAAAAAATATGTTTATATAATTTTAACAGAATTCCAAAACATGATAGAAAACTATTTTAAGAAATGCACATGGGAGGGCTGGAGAGATGGCTCAGCCATTAAAGGCTAGGCTCACAACCTAGAAAGGAAGAAAGAGAGAGAGAGAGAGAGAGAGAGAGAGAGAGAGAGAGAGAGAGAGAGAGAGAAATGCAGATGGGGCTGGAGAGAGAAATGCAGATGGGGCTGGAGACATGGCTCACAACCACTTGTAATGCCATCCTGTTTGGTGTATCTAAAGACAGTGACAGTGTACTCATATACAAATAAATCAATAAATAAATCTTTTAAAAAAAGATTAAGTGATTTAAAAAAGAAAGAAACACAAAAAACCGAATGCAGTGCCTCATGCCAGTAATTTCTTCAGTTGCCAGGTCCAAGGCAACATGATCTCTAGTATCAAGATCAGCCCCCTAGGTGACACACACACACACACACACACACACACACACACACACACGCACGCACACACACACACACACATACACACACACACACATACACGCACACACACAAACACCAAGAAGGAAAGATAAGAAGAAGGGGGAGATGGAGATGCAAAGGAAAAGTGGGAGGGGCTAGAGAGGGAAAAGTAAAAGAGAGAGCTAGCTTTTCTTTTTGAATGACCATTAATACTGGAACATATTTTCTTTCCATACTTATTTCAGTTAGTTATGGTATTGCCAGGCTTTCTCTATGAAAGCCCTACTATAAAAATCATAATTCCAAATTTTCAAAGACTTATTCAAAATTATAGTACTTTCTTTAACTCTTTTTTTTCTTTTTTTTTCTTTTAGATATTTTCTTTATTTACATGTAAATTTCTCCATTCCCAGTTTCCCCTCCAAAAAACAAAGAAACAAACAAAAACAACAAAAACAAACCCCTGTTGCCTCCCACTTCCCCATGCTTGTTTATCATCTAGCTAAGGTTAAGGAAAGTAATTCTGAGTGAATTATTAAATTAATCTCATTCCGATCTCTGAAATAATAAATATATGATTATAGGCATAGAAGCCAGCATCCCCTTTGACTGACTGGAAGAAAAACCCATGGCTGTTTGATTCCTGCAAATGGCTGCATCTCTTGTTCCTTTGCATGCTGGAGTCCCTAGAGGGCAACAGATGCACAGAAAAGGCATAGTGACCAGTTGTGTTGCCATCTTGAGGGACACTCACAATGATGGAACTGAGGATGAGCCATGGATTGATTAGGAAGACTTCTACCTGCCTAGAATAATTTCTTAAATTTTAGTTATAGTAATTTTTCATGTTTAAAATTGATACATTCTAAACTGATGTAAAACCTACCCAACAGGAGTCAGTCCTGTATCTTTCACATTTCACACTGTTACACACCCTGTCAACCTCTTTCCAAAAAACAAAATCTGCCTTTGGTACTCGAAGGAAAGTCTCTTGCTTGATGTACTTTACGCTAGATTTTTGTTTTGTTTTGTTTTCCTCTTCTGCCAAGTCCAGCCTTCAAAGAACAGCTCCTTCCTAAACAAAGGAGGTCCTTAGCTGGTAGAGCAGAGCTGGACTGTCACTCACTGCTAGGCTGAAAGGCCAACAATAGGGCCCATGACCTTTGGCACGCCTCACGTCGCCTGATCCATTCCTTTGTGTCTCTCACTTTTAGTGTTGGATATGGTGCCTATAGCTCCTTCAAAGACCCAGTGCCATTTTATTCAAGCTTTGTAAAAATTAAATTCCCACTCTCAGGTCCTCTTGGTAAAAGTTAACTTACTTTAAAAACAAAAAATTCTTCCATCCATATAAAGATTTTCACATATACACAAGTTCAAATACAATCTTTGATTTCTGAGAGTGTGTCTCTAGCTAAATATTCTCAATTCCTTCAAGCTAGAACAGAAAAAAACAAATTACTAAGCCATTCTGATAAGCTAACTAAAAATTCTCAGTTTGCATAGTACATAGCAACAAGTGACCTGCTAAATGATGACAAATCCTTCAGATTATGGCTTTAGACCTTTAACCTTTTGACTTTGGGTTGTATCCAGGGAGCAGTCAGAGAGGAAGAATGCAATAAACTGCTTGTAATCTAGTGGTCTCAAAAGAAATTACATCAAAACCAGCTGTTACACCACTAGCCATTAAAGACCGACAACATGTTAACTGAAATACAGCCATTATACTGAAAACGACTTTTTCCCCCACCCACTGCCAAACTGCTAGAGGTATCTTCTATTGCTTAACAACATCGAGGAAACACAGATGCAACAAAGCAAAGTTAAACTAGGAGGAAGTGAGCTACGTTAGATTGAGATGTGACCTCTTCACTTTAACATGTTTCAGGGATCTGGCCAATTTTGAACATTGTGCCTTATGCTTCTTGGCCACTAAATAACTTTCCTTTGGATTGCTTAAAAAAAAAGTGTGTGTGTGTTTGTCTAAGATTGCACCTGTCCTTTTCCTTCCCTCTTTTCATAGGAAGAAAGCTGATGTGGGGATATTAATCATAAAGTACAATTCCCCAGGTATCATTTTCCTGCCTGCTTCAGCTTGAAATGTCGAAGAACTGAGTTGGAAGTCACACTGGTCTATGTCTGACAACCAATGATGTGTCAAATCTATAATATAAAAGCTGGGAACATAGCACACATCTTTCTGGAGATTGTCAGCCAGCCATACCGGCATTTAAAATACAGCAAACAGTGCTGGTAGACTTCAGAGATGAAAGTCAAAATCAGTGTGGGAAGCACATAGGGGAGGTTGAAACACATGGAGTGGAAAAACACGTTGCTAAGTGACTGTTACAAACACAGCCCATAGAAAACAGAAGCCAGGGACATCCCAGTAAGAGCAGGTGCCTGTCTGTACCTGGGAAAGCATGCATTTGAACAAGAAAGAAAAAACAGTGGGCCAGCCATGGTTCAAACTCAGAAAACCACAGTTCTCAAATAACCCATATGTCCCAATTTTCTCTCAGGAGAGGTTCAGTAGGTGAGAAAAACAGCTCTTTGTTGGATTCTTAAGTGTCTTATACTAAATCCTATTGTTATACTTTAGGTTGAATTTGTTTTAAATTCCAAAGCCAGTTTAGTGAAAAGATAAATTTCCAATTTTAGACAAAATAAAAATAGCAGGTATGTGCTATCTTTAAGCATAAAAACTTAATTCTGCCTTTGCAGCTTTTCCCTTCCTCATGAAAATAGATGGAGTCCAGCATTTTCCCATTCATTTGCTGGTTGCTACACAATCGTCAGCCCACAGCAGACCTCAGCACAAGGCTCAAATCAACCAAAGCTGACATTTGGATTTACAAAACTTGTAGGAATAAATAAAGAGACCATAGTGAGTCCTGGACCACTTACCTGTTGTGTTTAGGCACAACTGTACCAAAGCTCCCATTCCATATAACACAGTTGGCAAGGCCAATACTCTCAAATCTCACAAACTAGTGGTTTTGTTATTTGTTACGAAAATACAATAAAATACCATTATTCAAGTGCTCTATATAATGTATTATATAAGGCCTGCGAATATAAGGCCTTAATATTTGTGTTTACTCTTGTTGCAAACTAAGTCTCCTGTATAGTGACAGGTGAACATGTTTATGGGGTCTTTCTTCTTCCATTGTATAGAAGGCTGTTCCCACATGAACCCTCTGATTGCAGGCATCTCTAGTAGAGAGCATGACATATTCATTGTTAAGTAAAAATGTTAATTCCTTTTAATGGTTATATGCCAGGATTTAATTGTTATAATAATAATTTGCATAATACTCTCAAGTTAGAGAAATTCTCTCATTGATTATTTTTAATTCATTGTTTTTTAGAAGTCATTGGCCCTTTAACTGCTTTCCCATCTTTAACCCACTTACATGTGAGAAGGGGTTCTGTGACTTATTTGTGTACCCAAAGGCAGGCTCATGCCATTTAACCAAGGGACATCTTTTTCCAGAAAAACTTCTCACTTTGTTATACTTTATTTGGATTATTGTCTATGGAGATTTCACACTGAAAATAGTGTACAAGTAACTATAATTTACCTTTTATTTTGATACATTCTGCCCAATTCATAGGGATGCTTAATTTGTCTCAAAATGGCAATCTATAACTCAGAAATAAGCCTGTGTTCATAGTTCATAGTTCATGGCTATCCCTGATAGAACACATAGCCTCATACTAAATGTAGACTAAGATATTATTAGCCTAATTATTAAAATTTAATAACTTAAGGATCAGGATTTAAGCACTGTCACATTATATCTTTGTATTGAAAAACCTATGACCCATAAACTCATATACTACATTGTTTCCCAACATCAAAGTACAAGTCAGAAAAGATAGGAGTCAGACTGTATTTCTGATTCATTTATGAGAACTTAAGGCAGGCAAGAAAAATGGAGAAATTAATTTAAATTGAGAACAAATTGATCCAAATTTTTATGAACTTATAATAACTAACATTTGGTTGAAAATTTCTGCATGATATTCTGACATTAAATTAATTTACTAAAGATTCATATTTTAGGGTATATTTTTGTGCTCATTGGGTTGGACTAGATGATCACCAAATTTCTGTTATGTCATTATCAGAGTTTATCTTTGGATTAACAACAACAACATCTACATGTACATTCACATGTACACACACAGTGCCTCAAGACCCTGACCCACAAAAGCAAACAAAAAAAAAATCTTATCTGTCTCTGTGTCCTCAAACCAGTATCTTATTCCAGGGTTGAACTGTAATCATTATGCATAACATAAATACTAAAAAATTATGACAATATGTCACAGAACAGAGAAGTATAAATGAAAATGTATGAATTGATCATAATTGGGGAAAAATTTGTGAACAAAATAATTGAGAATAATATGTATTTTAAAATATTGCAAAGGTAGAGATTCATGATCTAAGAGCAATAATTAATAAATTAATTAGAAGTACATATAGTTAATGTTAAATGCTAGTTAGCAAATCATGAAGGTGCAAAAAGTGCAGAAAAAAGTAAATGACATTTACAACCTTCATAGCAAAGCACAGATCAGACAAAATTCATCTAAGAATGTTCAAACCAGGAGGAAGTTTTAACAAAGAGAAATATACTTATTATTATCTCAAAATCATGCCATATAAATTCCTTTAAAAACTATTTCATTTGATTTATTTTTTGAGGTCAGGTGCCACATGTTCCACTGTGCACATGAGGAAAGCAGAGAATGGATAAATTGCACTGGGTCTCTTCTTCTACTCTGAGAGTTCTGTGAATTGAGTTAAGGTCAATGGGCTTAGCAGCAATCTCCTTTACCTGCTGAGGTACCTCCTGACCCTCACAAATTCCTTTTTAATAACAAAGAAACAAAAATCACCAAGCAGAAGGGAAAGAAATGGAAGTTCTTGACATGTGATTAAAGCTACTTCTACCAACAGGGACAAACCAGCACTACACATCCCATACCAACAAGGACAAACCATCACCATATATCCCAGACCAACAACAGCGACAAACCAGCACCACACATTCCAGATCAACAACAGGGACAAACCAGCACCACACATCAAGAAGACACCTGAGAAGGCAAAGTAGCAAAGGCATTGTTTTACAAGGAATACATCAATTGTGTCTGAGGTTTCATGAAGAAACAGATATGTGTCTTCGACGGTGTTCTATTGCCATGAAGAGATGTCATGAGGCCAGCATCTTTAATTATAAAAGAAAGCATTTAATTGAGGCATGCTTACATTTCAGTGGTTTAGTCCATTATCATCATGGCTGAAAGCATGATGGCACACAGGCTTCTACATGGTGCTGTAGAAGAAGCTGAGAGCTCTACATCACAAACACAAGCAGCAGAAAAAGAGAATGAGGGACACTGGGGTTGCTTAAGAATTGAAACCCCAAAGCCATACCTCAAAACAGTACCACCCCTGATGACCAAACTTTCACATATATGAGGCTATGAGAGCCATTCTTATTCAAACTACCACATTCCACTCCCTGCCTTCCATGGGCTTGTAATCATATCATAATGCAAAAATGCATTTAGTTCATCTTTAAACATCTACATACTCAATTACAGTCTCAAAACTGTTTAAAGAGCCAAAGCTTAAAGTCTCTGATACTCATGGCAACTAACCCCTGAAAACTCAAAATCAAAAAGCACATCATATACTTCCAACATGTAATAACACAAAATGTACATTACGATTCCAAAATGGAGAAAATGGAGCATAGAGAGAAAAAACTGGACAATGCAAGACCTAAAACCAGCAGGGCAAATACCAAAATCTGCAACTCTGTCTAATGTTAAGGTACACTTCAGATCTTCAACTCATTAAAGGTTTGTTGACTGCAACATGTTTCTCACTCTTGGGCTGGTTTCAGAACCAATCTGCAGCTTTCCTTAGCAGGTATCCCACAACTCTAGCATCTTCCCCTTCTTGGGGTCTCCAAGGCAATCTAGGCTTTACACTTACAGCTTCATGAAATTACCTCTCTGAGCCTCCATGCAGGGATAACCCTAAAACAAGCCTGGCTTCAGTAAGTTTTCTTAGCTGAGGAGAGAGATTCCACAGCCTCTTCCTTGTATACTTGACTCTAAAGCCAGAACCATGTGCCAAGTTCTACTGCTTGCTGGGGCCTCGCTTGTTTAAATACATTTTCTCTAGCTTCTGTTTCCTATGGTTTCTTTACTGTCTAAGTTTAGCTATCATGCTCTAAACATGCTTTGTAGACCAGGCTGACCTTGAACTCAGAGATCTACCTACCTCTGCAAGTGTCACCATACTCAGTCCTAAGTTTTTCTTTCATTCATTTCGTAAGTTGGAAGCTTTGCAGGGTGGGTCTTTCCATGATGTTCCCACTCCCTTTATTCCATTTAGGATCATTCTTTTTTATTTATTAACCCCATTATATTTCCTTGGGCTCCTTTTCTCCTCAAATTGTACATTTTGTATTTTTCTTGCTTAGTTTCTTCCTATTCATCATAGATTTGCACAAGAGTTAGTACTAATAGCCACACAAAAAGCTAATACTAGGCTGCCTTAAAATCTCCTCTGCCAATGTCATTAATCCAAATCTCTTCAACTTAGCCTCAGGCAGATTTTTTTGAACAAGGGTAGAATGCCACATTCTTCACCAAAATATAACAAAATGATCTCTAGTCCACTTGTTATTATTATTCTCATCTGAAGTCTACTGAGCTGGGCCTTCAGAATTTACATTGTTCTCAGCACCAATGTTTTCCAGTATCCCACTAGTATACACATTAAGCCTGGTTTAAAGTATTCAACTACTTTCTGAATCCATAATCCAAAGTCCAAATGTCCACATTTCCCCAATAAGCAATGTGATCAGACCTGTCACAGCAATACTCCACTCCTGGTTCTAACTTCTGTCTTTAGTGTTTTATTGTGAAGAGGCACCATGATCACAGCAACTCTTATTTAAAAAAAAAAACAAACAAACATGTAATAGGGGCATACTTACAGTTCAGAGGTTTGGTATTTTATTATGGTAGGGAGCATGGTAACATACAGGCAAACACTGAACTGGAGAAGAAACTGAGAATTCTATATTCAGATCTATAAGCAGCAGGAAGAAAGAGACACTGAGCCAGTTTGAGCATTTGAAACCCAAAAGCCCACCCCAAGTGACACCCCAAGCCTCCAAGAAGGCTACAACTACCCCAACAAGGCCACACCTCCAAGAACTGCCACCCCATGATGACTAAGCCTTCAAACATATGAACCTATTGGAGCTATTCTTATTCAAACTATGATATTGAGAAATGTTCTAACTTTTAGTACCAGGTAGAGGGTTGACAATGTTCTGAAAGCATTTACCTATGACAGCAGCTATTTGGGAGGATAAAACAGAAGGATTCCATGTTCAAGGACTATCTGGGCAACTTAATGACATTGTGTCTCACAATAAAAAGTAAACTTAGGGCTGGAGGTGCTTCAATGGGTGCATGCTTGCCCATTGTATTAGAAGACATTGGGTTCTCTTCCTAATACTACACAAAATTGATTTAACAGAGTTCAAAAAAGTTGTTAATTTAAGAAACCTTTTAAGAAATAAAATCCACAAAAACATAAATGCATTATTTGATCTGTATTTTATGTTGAAAGAGAAAGTGTATAAAGAATTGATTTTTAAAATTGGAAAATGACAAGAGTTAAAATATTGTACCAATAATCTATTAAATAATGTTAATTGTTGCACTCTTGATATATAAGGGAGAATACCTATTAAAAATATATATTGAAATAATTGTGGATAAAAAACCATGTGGTACATGATTTACTTCTTTGCAGATGGTTTAGAAAATTATATTCCAAGTGAGTAGATAGATAGATAGATAGATAGATAGATAGATAGATAGATAGACAGACAGATAGATAGATAGATGGATAAAATATAAAACAACTTTAAAAACATGTTTGCACAGGTGATTCTGGGTAAAACTTTTATGAGTGCCCTTTGAATTATTTTTATTCTTGCATTTTTCTGTTAGTATGAAACTATTTACAAATAATAAGAGTTTTTATTTTCAAAATTTGTCTATAGGAGAGAATACATCTATGAAAAATGTCTATGCATATCTCAAACTATTAAAATATTTCATGTCTAAACAAACTTTAAAATACTAGATAAACAAGCAACATTCTCTGCTGAAGATTTTCTGTAAGCCTTGTGTTGTAGACTGACATTGTCAGACTCTAGGAAAGGTCTGTAGCTTGAAGTATTTCCAAGTAGTTCTGGGAATTGAACCCTTTTCTCCTTGGCTGGTATCCATCTGCCATGAGATGAAAAACTGGAGCCATAGATGACAAGTCATCTAAGCTTTGAGCAAGAATATATAACATCCTGTAAGTAAAAGAGCACAGTCTGGAACCAGTGTACAACCAACAATAGCTGCTGTGTGTCCCTTTCAGTGCATTTTTATCATAATCCTACAATGTAGAAGTTGCATTTAATAGTTAGGTTTCAGAGAAGCCATATTACCCATCTAAAGTCATGCATCTTATGACGCCAAGAGCCTCTGCATCAGACTGTCAGATCAATTTAAGGCCAAAACTTTGAGACTTCCTCCTTAAACTAGACCTCTCCCTTGGAGGGAGTCACTAAATAAAATGACCTAATTTACTTTCTGTGTTTATTATCAGAGTCACTTAAAGACTTGAAGAACCCACTAATTACTAGGGTATGCTCTTTAGCTGGCCATTCATTTTTTTATATTTTATGATAAAATAAGTTTTCTCATATTTTCCAATAAATACATATATAAAAATTATCTCAGCGAAAGCTAAGTGTACAGTTTACTTTAAATAATTTTATTTTTTTCTTGTTTGCATATTATCTCAGATTTCTAAAATAGCACATTAGCTGTCCACTTCTGGAGACATTAGAGTATTATTATTATTAAGTAGCATTTGCCCAGCACTTTATATTGCCAAGTGTTTTGCAATCAGATGTTTCTCTCTGAGCTTTCCTAATGTGGAACAACAGTTGGTTAAATTTTCTGAATAGGCCATAAATGAAAATTATTCCAAATAAGTAGAGTGGAACTCTGTCTATGTTTGAAGACCGCTCTTCCAGGTGCTACAATTAGCAATGCCTGTCAAGGGTAAAACTCAAAAAAACACAAACAACAAAATCACTACTAGTTCAAAACTGTCGACAGAGCTAGGGAAGAAAGCTGCTGAATCATGTCTATGTGCAAGGAAAAACTGTATCTAACAGCATTTCTGCTGATTAGTTTTTGAAGTTACTTGCACATCAGCCTAATTTTCTTTCCACTTGTAATTTTCAAGTATCTTACTGAGGCCAGTCTTCTAATTCCTATTTTAATGGAAATTCTAAGCAGCTTCTTACTTTGATATGTATTGCAATAACATTCCACAAGAAGAATGCAGATCTGCTACTTTTAATGAAGAATTATGGTACATATAGCAATGCTTGTCTTAGCAACCACTGATGTAGAAATTGACAGCTCTCAGGCAGCATTCTCCTCTGTCCATCCTATGGTGACTGCTCCAATAAAAATGACAGTTTGCCGGAATGCAAAGCCACTAGATGTGTACAGCTAACTGTCTACAAAAACAACATGGTGGATCTCATAGTCACTCTTTATTTTACTTATCAATCACAATATACCAGGAGCAGAGTGGTAGAGAAGCCAATGAGAAACAGGTAGATTCAGACATCTGAATCAGTCCATAAAAACAAGTCCAAGTGAAGATATATCCTTAAGGTCTACCTTATAAAATTTCAGTGTGATGGACCAAAATTACAATTGTGTTCTAGTAACTATACCTAGGTCAAACAGGGCATCAAGAAGAAATTCTAGTCCTGGAATTATTTTGCTTCCCTTCAGGCAACTCATTCAGCCTCACTTTTAATCACAACAAGCCCCACCAGTTCTTTTGTTACTCATTCTTCTTCTCCCACAAATGCTGTCTCCTCACTTTCCTAGACTCTTTAATCTTTACCTATCTTGTATAAGTTCTCCTGGAATTCCAGCTCCTTTCCTGTTAATGTTTGTTCTTTGTGTTCTTTTCATTTCAGTTTTGCTGCATCCATCCACTTACTTATAATAATCATTTACAGGTGTATGTCATCCACAAAATGTGAGTACCTGGAAGTAGGTAGATCTGTTGAATGCCAGCTTTCATCCTAGCCCTATCAATGAACTGAGGCTTGGTAGGCTATTTGTAAACAGTAATGATCTGCTCAACTTTAGCTCTACCTTGGAGATTTAAGATTTAGGCAGTAAAAATTTTTAGTGTACTTAACATATCAATAAATGACATGCCTTATTTTATTGTATTATGTTTTGTAAATGATCTACTGACATTTTAATATATTAAATAATAGAAAAACAAAGTAAAAAAATGTCATGTTGTACTTGTACCCAGAGCATAGGTATGTACAAAGTTATATGCACTTATAGACATAAATATACATTTTTACATGGGTTCTTATGTAAATGTTATTTTGGAAACTCAATTGTATTCCATAGTTACTTTTCTGGGTTGATACATATAATCTAAGTTTCATCCCACTAGCAGTGGAGTTATTCATAACATGAACAAAATATAAGATACACTTTTCACCTTCATGGATATTTAAGTGCATTTTATTGCCTCAGGCATTCTTGCCTCTATGATTTGTGCTAGAAATGTACAAGTTACCTATAGAGCACTTGGAAATAGAAAGTGCTGCAGCCCCATTGGGAGATAGTATTTTGGTTTCTATAAATAGAATTACCATAATATAGAACTCTACTTCTGGGTACACAAATAAAAGAAGTTGAAGAAGAATATTAAAGAATCGTTTTTATGCCCATATTCATAGAAGCAACACTCATCTGTTAATTGAAATGGTAAAGCAATCCAAATGTGTACCAATTTCTGGTATATGAAACAACATAGATGAGCTTCGAGGACATTGTACTAAGTAAAAGAAACAGGAGAAAGAGAAAGAGACAAACCTTTTGTCGTTCCACTTGGAGTAACTCCTTAAATGTACCAAAAGTGTAGAAACATGGAGCAGAGTGAACAGCAAATAAGGAAAGCGAAGACTTACTGCTCAGTGAACACAGTTTCAATTTTACCAAATGGGAACACTTAGGATGGATAGTGCTGGATAGTGCTGGTTATTGCACACACAGGTATGGTTTGGGTTTTTTTTTCCTAATCATTTAGTGGTATATTTTAAAATAGCAAGCATGACACAATACATTTTACATGCATATTTTATTCTTATTTCCAAAACTAGAACATATTATAAATTACAATTAGTAGTCAAGCAAATCATCTCCCAGTGTTTACTACTGGTCTGTATTTCTTCTGTTATAATTTACTAATATTGCCTGTGTTTCTGGGGTTCTGACAGATGTGTCACGAAGGGTTAATGCCCTTATCACAAAGAGGTAACTAACATTAGAACTTCCTGTAAGAACTCAAGACAGTGAAAAAGACTGTTCTTGGGCTGAAGACATGACTAAGTAGCTGAGAGTACATACTGCTTAACCAGCAGACCATGGTTCAGTTCCCAGCACTCATAACCATGTGGATTTCTAGCTCCAGGGTATCTGGTGCCACCATCTGGCCTCAGTAGGCACCAGGCTCACAGGCATTACACATATACACTTACAAGCAAAACACTCATTAATATAAAGTAAAAATAAATAAAACCAAAAGAACTTTGAAAGGATAGTTCTTGTTTTAAACAGCACACTTTTAGGTGTTTGGCAGAATACAAACCTCCATGAGCTCTTTCCTGGTTTATGATGAGACTGTCATATGTTGAGGTCACAGAAACTAAGCTTGTCCTTTGTGTCCTTTGTGTCCCTTGTGAGGTAGTTTGGAAAATTGAGGTATTAGACCCTTCTATTATCTACTTCAAAGTAGTTCCTCACCACATTCACTGAAAAATAGTTTTGACTAATATAACTTATTTTCTTCAAAAGATTTTTACATTCTTCATGTTAACTATGTAATCTCTTTTTTACATATAAATTTTAAACCCATGTTTCAAAAAAATTTACATCTTTAGAATTATAATTTAAAATACTATTTTACTGAAATACTTGGCACAATTATTCCACAAAGCATACTTTCTTCCTAAGGCCTTTAATCCTGCAAAATAAGACCATTTCTGTGAAGAGTCTCAGCACACAATGCACAACCCCCTTGTACAACAATTCACTATGGCTTTGTTGATCCCCAAGGTACTAAAATAAATTTGATTTTCCTGCTATGAACACCATTATTCTGAGCTACTGAAAGATTAGTAGGTGAGAACTTGGGTAATGTTGTTTCTGAACAAAAAAAATGAAAAAACAAAGTTTCAGGATCGATTTTTGTCAGGTATGTGAACACCCGTTCTATAGAAGTCAGCTCCTGTTTTGACAGCTTATTGAATACTCTCTCAACTTGCCCCGCCTAGTAATGTCTCCCACTAATTAATACCCATTCTCTGCTCACAGTTTTGATAGAACAGCGGTAGTTGTTAACACAACATTCATAATCACAATTGTTCAGGTATTATTTGTCTGTTAAATATGAGCCCTGACTATACACTATGGCCTAACAGAGGAAGTAAAATGGAATTTAAAAAAAAAAAAAACTAAGTTTTATAATAAGGGTGAAAATTCTATTTACATTTCATTTTCCCCTTTCCTTACAGTGGTATCAAATTTTATAAAACATTATTCTTATATCTCATATTTTGTCTGAAGAAAACTGATGATTGGATTTTTAACTTATTTACCAAGTAGCTAGCTGTGTAGAAATCTATGTTAAGTGGACCAATTTGTTTGTTATTTAATGGAATTCAAGAATTTTCAACAATGATGCAAATAAAAAGATGTCATGTGTTCAAAATGAGTTTTTCCTTAAAGTGTTACTGGTAAAAGCTCTAAATGGTCTTCTAAAGCTTGGAAGACACTGGAGCAGTACAGATCCAAATTACTCACATGTATAAAAGGATTAAAACCCTCAGAAACACTACAACCAATGTTCATGGAGGAATTGAGAATAGGGAACGGTATATTTGCTTAAATATGTCTCAAAAAGTTATTTGCACACTAATAAAAAACTGATGACATGAAAGTTTTGTGAGGAAACACTTGCAGTAGCAGGAAAAACTTGACAACTTTATAATTTTCTTCAAGTGTTTATTTTTTTATGTCCATACACTTTTTTGATTGAATAATGGTGACATCATATCTTAACCATCTTTCATGTTATAATATCTTGGTCAAACCATTATTCATTTTCCAAATAACATTCTACTAAGCACATAAAAACCTGAAACTTTGCACAGACTTTTCTCTATAATCATGGGTTTGCTTATTTTAGTTCAAAAAATAAATAATGTTAGGCAAAACATCTTAATGTCTATGGTCTTACTCAAAATTAAGAATTACTAAAGTAAGACAAGCTTCTAACAGTGAAAGTATTTGCTCAAATATATAAGTATGTGTGTGTTTACGTAAGTGCTTAAGCACATACACAGGTTCATACACAGGATATAGAGCACAGTCATGTAGAATATTTTGTGTACATATATATGTTGCATATATACACATAAATGCAGGTTCAGGAAGGAAAATGGAATCAACTTGCTCTCCTGCCAGGAGTATTTAACCTTTCATGGAACCATTGTAAACATTTTGTGGGTTTTTATTTTTCTCACCTTGTTTATTTGGCTAAAAATGGAGTGTTATCTAACTCTTGTTTTAAAATCCTTTTGAGTAATATATTTGTATTATGGATGATTTTCCTTTTGGTATTGATTTACCAAGACAAAAAGGAAATCAAGGTTGCATACACATAAAAACAATAACTTCAATATTTTTTAAAGGACCATAAAACTTTGAGCCTAATGGCTTTGAATTATTAAAGCACAGAAAGTAATGAACTTTTCTGAAGAGATTTATAGCATGATTTTAGTATAATCTTTACTTCGGTGTTATGATCATTTAATAAAAGTGGATAATAGTGGGAGGAAAACAGTTTTTTTTTTTTAAAAAATAAAGATAGAAAGCCAAGCTACATGTGGTTCCCATGTGTAATCCCTGAATTTAAGAGATAGATGCTGGAAGATCCTGTGTTTGAAGTTAGTGTGCACAATATAAGTGAGGTTCAGTTGATTTTGGAAAACTAAGTAAAGATCAAGATAATAAACTTATCATTTCGTACAAAGAATATACACTGACAAAAATATTAAAGGAAGACATAAAGTGGTCAGGGACAGTTTGAGAAGAGGAAGGAGATCAGTGAGTGGCAGAGGTAGGAAGAAGGCAGGTGATGAACGGAGATCATGACATACGTGTATACATATATAGTCACAAGTAAACTCATTATTTTGTACAATGAATACTCTCCAATTATCAAAAACTATACAATAAATATTATTTAATTACATTTTACAAACCTTCACTTGGTAATAAATGAGAAAAAGATGGACTTGGGTCCGATGTTCCATGGACCCTTGGTGACCACTGCTGCCAAATGCTGACTTGAGCTCAGAAGCCTCGTGATCTAAGATCATAGCAAAATATCCATGCATGTGTTTGAAGAGAACATTTAAACAATAGGTTAATTAATTAAGGTGAAACTTTCTGTTAAGGAATGAAGCTCAGGGAATGAAGAGGAGAGTGGTTCCTGGTATTGTTTCAAATTTATACTGGGTTTTCTATTGAAACTCCATCATAAAAATCTGATCTACAATTGGTCCACTTAACATAGATTTCTACACAGCTAGCCCCTAGGCCGGTATTGCCTAATTGGACTTACATGAGGAAAAAGTATGTTTCTATCTTTTGGGAAGCACAACGAAGGACAAAATCATTTTATTTTTACTTTTTACATTAGAGATATTTTATAGAGTATGTTTTTCTTTGTTCAAAGGAATTCACCAGAAAGCTCTTATTTTCTTATTTTTATGGCATTAATGTGGCATGCCATTCTTGGCGGGGAACTGTAGGTGTTGCTGCAGCCACATTGCTGGGAAAGCTAGGCTAGGTTGCAATTCTGTGGCTTCTTGCAGTTCTATTTTAGCGTTGTCCTCTCCCTCCCACTCAAATTCTGTCCCTTCATGTGTTTGCCTATGCTGCATCCTCCAGGTTTTCACACTAAATATACTCTTAGCAAAGAGGAGCAGAATTGGCTGGTGAGTCACTGTCTCTGAAGACTCATCTCTCTGATGGACACGAACTGGAATAGTTCCAGCCGGACAGAGGAGTAGAGAGAGCAGGAGTTAGTCCATTGTGCTCTGCAAAAACAGTCAAGGCAGGGTGGGAGTGGGAGGTCTCAGAGCACACTAAAACATATGTACATATTTTACTTAATAAATTTTGGTGAAGGAGACTATCCTCTTAAGATTATACTCTCAAGCTCAGAAATTGTATTCATGGCTTGGGTAGGAGGTCAGGCTCTTTGTTTTCTTTCATGTTGGAGTTGTTATCCTTTGACCAGTTCTCTGAGCATAATTTGTTTCCAGTCCCTTTGTTCTATGAGTGAAAAGGTCAAGGCCTTTTGACATGGCATGAGCATTCAGTGCACCAGGGGAAACTTCACCAGCAGTGCTGGACTTAAAACAACTTCCGAGCAAGCAGAGTCAAACACAGGAAGTGTTGTTCCAACCCCCAGAGGGTATTGGCTTTGTTGATGAGCCAACTTACATCATGTTGAATTGTTGAATTGCTAAGTGCTGCTGCTATCTTGAATGAACTAGCAATGACTCCAGACCCAGATGAGGAATTTGAAGGCATGAGATAGCAATATCACTCTCCTGAAGTGTCCCCTACAGGAATCTAAATACAGAGTGGCTATTTTCTTAAATAGGAAAAGTTCCATCTCAGGTCCCCATAGTACAATTCATGCTAAATGATTCTCTAAATGAACAAATACTGCCTTGATGAGACAGTAAATTTAGTGAGAGAAATAATCAACCAGAAATGCAGAAAAGAAAATGTGACTTTTTAATAAACGGTTTAACCAAGAAGTGAATTACACATTCAATTTTATATACACAAGACCTTTTTACTGTTAAGTTAGTTCAGGAAATATTGACCTGTTCAAAATGGCATTGGAAACATTTTTATTCACATAGTCTATGTAAATTTTAAGTGTACTATTAATTAAATGTTACTTTACTCATATGAAATAATGTTCAAACTTTGTCTCATATATTAATTGAGAAAAAAAGATGAACTGTTTTGTATAAGGTCATTCAGGAAATTTAAAACATTACCGCACTTAATTTCCTAAGTTGTTGGCTTTCTGAATCTTTGAAATGAGTGAATTCTAATCTATATTAGAGTAGTTCTGAGGATTAAAAATATGAACATTTCATACAGCTGTTCTCCATGTGAAAACAGAGGTATTCTGGAACACACACACACACACACACACACACACACACACACAGCAATCTTCTTTTTTCTTTACTTCCAGACTTCTTGTTGCTTTTGCTCCATAGATAAGGACTTACTACATAGCCCTCCTAAATAGCCTAAAACACACAATGTAGATCAACTGGGCCTCCAATTGTCAGAGATCTGCATGCCTGTCTGCCAGGTGCTAAGATTAAAGGCATATGCTCCTATGCTAAACAATACCAAACACTTCTATAGCATCAAAAATAATACAAAACAGACAAAATATTAATGCAATCCAGACAAGAGTCCCAAGCAAGTAAGTATGCAGAGAGCAGCCCTTTTGCTTTCAGATAATTGGGATACATGGATGGTAGTCCCCACTCTGCTTATTTGTTGGCTGATTTTTATCTTGAGTGTGACTTTCCTCAACTGTAAATGGATATGATAAGATCTGCCCTCACTCGGGAATGCTATGGACATCAAATGGAATTATGAACACAAAAGAACATATAAAGAACTCTGTAAACTGTAAAGTGCAGCCTAGATTCTTTTAGAGATTATAGTCACAAGACTATTGTTCACATGAAAGAGACTGGAAGGAAGCCAAAGAATCAGGTCTGTCATAAATTGAGTCCCTAATTTATATTACCAGCCTCCATGGAAATCATGTATGTTGTCATCAGACAGTTTAAATTGAGAAATTTAGCCAAATTTTCATTATAATTTCAAGAGGTTCATAAACCACTTGAAGCTTATATATTCAGAGACCTCAAAATAAGAACACTTGTAAAAGAAGGAAAATGTGGAAAGCATGCTGGTCAAAGAATACACTAGGTCTATTTGGTGAACTAAGCAAGCGGGTGGTTAGGAGAGAGCAAATAGTCAGAGATGAACTAAAGTTAAAAAAATAAATGAACTAGGCAGGTTGCTGGTTAAGAAACAGTGTCAACATGTCATTGTTTAGAAGAGTCAGGATATACCTGTGTGTCAGTGAAGGTTCTAGGAGGATTCTCATTGATGAAATGAGGAACCCAGAAAAGTGTGTAAGAGAGGGACAAAGAGTGGGGTGTGTTGAGAGGTGGAAGTGGGGTGAGGATGTGGTTCAGAAGTCTGTCTGAGCTGCAGTCTCTGCAGTTTATGGTAACTAATAGCTCTACTGCTTCATCTCCAGATTCATCTGTAGGCTTCCCAGGGGGCCACTCTGGAAGGGCTTTTACTCTGTTTAGGTATGGGCCTTGAATTCCTGATCTTTTCAAGACTTTTAACATGAAGGGGTGTTGAATTTTGTGAAATGCTTTTTCAGCATCTAGTGAGATGTCATGTGTTTTTTTTCTTTGAGTTTCTTTGAGTTTGAGTGGACTACATTGATGGATTTCCATATATTGAACCATCCCTGCATCCCTGGGATGAAGCCAACTTGACCTTGGTGAATGATCATTTTGGTGTGTTCTTGGATTTGGTTTGCAAGAATTTTATTGAGTACTTTTGCATCAATATTCATGAAGGAAATTGGCCTGAAGTTCTGTTTTTTGTTGGGTCTTTATGAGGTTTTGGTATCAGTGTAACTATGGCTTCATAGAATGAATTGGGTAATATTCCTTTTGTTTTTATTTTGTGGAATAGTTTAAAGAGTATTAGTATTAGGTCTTCTTGGAAGATCTGATAGAATTCTGCACTAAACCCATCTGGTCCTGGGCTTGGTTTTTGGTTGTGAGACTTTTAATGACTGCTTCTATTTCTTTAGGGGTTATGGGACTGTTTAGATCATTTATCTGATCCTGATTTAACTTTGGTACTTGGTATCTGTCTAGAAAATTGTCCATTTCATCCAGATTTTCAAGTTTTGTTGAATGTAGACTTTTGTAGTAGGATCTGATGATTTTTTTGTATTTTCTCAGTTTTTGTTGTTATATCTCCCTTTTCCTTCCTGATTTTGTTAATTTGAATATTGTCTTTGTGCCCCTGGTTAGTCTGGCTAAGGGTTTATTTACTGGCCCTTTAAGTTGGAAATCTTCACTCTCTTCTATACCTATTATCCTTAGGTTTGGTCTTCTCATTGTGTCTGGATTTTCTGGATGTTTTGGGTTAGGAGCTTTTGCATTTTGCATTTTCTTTGACTGTCAGTGTTTTCCATGGTAACTTCTGCATCTGATATTCTCTCATCTATCTTTTGTATTCTGTTGGTGATGTTTATATCTGTGACTCCAGATATCTTTTCTAGGTTTTCTATCTCCAGGTTGTCTCCGTTTGTGATTTTTTTTTTTTTATCGTTTCTATTTCCATTTTTAGATCCTGGATGGTTTTGTTCATTTCCTTCACCTGTTCGCTTGTATTTTCCTGTAATTCTTTGAGCAATGTTTGTGTTTCCTTTTTTTAAGGGCTTCTAGTTGTTTACCTGTGTCTTATATGTCTTTAAGGGAATTATTTATGTCCTTCTTAAAGTCTTCTATCAACATCATGCGATTTGATTTTAAATCAGTATCCTACTTTTCTGGTGTGTTGGGTTAACCAGGGCTTACTGTGGTGGGAGAACTGGGTTCTGATGGTGCCAAGTAGCCTTGGTTACTGTTGCTTATGTCCTTGCCCTTGCCTTTCACCATCTGGTTATCTCTGGTGTTAGCTGGTCTTGCTATCTTTGACTGTGGCTTGTCTCTTCTGCAAGCCTCTGTGTCATCACTCCTGATAGACCAGTTCTCCCTCAGAGGAATTTAAGTATGGAGAGCTGTGTGTACAGGGTCAGCTCTGGGGTGCAGATAGAATCTAGAAGGATTCTGTCCCAAGCTGTTCCTTGGTTCCTGTTTCCTTATGGCTCTGGGATGGTCCCTCTTGGGCTAGGAATTTGAAGAGAAGTGGTGGTCTTACCTGTGCTTACAGGTGTGTCAGCACTCCTGGGAGACAAGCTCTCTCATGGAGGTATTTGTATATGTAGCCCTATGGCACAGGATCAGCTCTGTGCGCAGAAGGAAACTGGAAGGCTTTTGTCCCAGGCCATTTCTTGGTTCCTGTGTCCTAAGGGGTTCTCGGAGGGACCCTCTAAGCAGAGGTGGTGGTTTTACCTGTGCTCACAGGCGTCTCTGCACTCCTGGGAAGCTAGCTGTCTCCCTGGGTATTTGGGTATAGAGTCCTATGGCACAGGGTCAGCTCAGAGCATAGAAGGAAATGAGAAGGTCAGCTCAGGGACTCTTATGGAAGAGTTGGGGGGATGATTTAGTGACCCAATGGGAATAGGAACTCCACAAGAAGACCAACAAAATCAACTAACCTGGCTCCTTGAGGGTTCTCAGAAACTGAACCACCAACCAAAATTAGTACATAGAATGGACCTTGACCCCTCTCACACATGTAATAGATGTATAGCTATGCTATGTCTTCGTGTGGGTCCCCCTGCAACTGGAGAGGGGGCTATCCCTAAAACTGTTGCCTGACTGTGGAATCCATTCCCCTGCCTAGGCTGTCTTGTCTGACCTCAGAGGGAGAGGATGCACCTAGCCATGCAGAGACTTGATTTGCTAGGGTAGAAGGATGGGGGAGGGGGATCCACCTTCTCAGAGGAGGTGAGGGCACATGGGGGAGGGATAGTGTGAGGGAGGGTACAGAAGAGGCAGTGATCAGAATGTAAAGTGAATAAAGGAATGAATAAATAAATACTAAATGGGAAAAAGAAAAAGAAAAAGATCTTTAAAAAGGAAATGTTGTAGTGTTTGCTAACAAGAGCCTAATATGGCTGTCTCCTGAGAGGCTGTGTCAGAGCCTGACAAATACAGGTGCAGTTGCTCAAAGCCAACCATTGGGCTAAGCGCGGGGATCCCAATGGAGGAGTTAGGGAAAGTACTAAAGGAGCTAAAGGAGTTTGCAACCCCATAGGAAGAACAACAATATCAATCAATCAACCAGACCCCACAGAGCTCCCAGGGACTAAACCACCAACCAAAGAGTACACATGGAGGAACCCATGGCTCCAGCTGCATATGTAGCAAAGGATAGCCTTAGTTGTCATCAGTGGGAGGAGAAGCCCTTGGTCCTGTGAAGGCTTGATGCCCCAGTGTAGGGGAATGCCAGGGAGGTGAGGTGGGAGTGGGTGGGTGGGAAAGCACCCTCATAGAAGCCGAGGAAGGGGGGATAGGATAGGGGTTTTGTGGAGGGGAAACCAGGAAAAGGGATAACATTTGAAATGCAAGTAAAATAAAATATCCAATTTTTTAAAAAAAAAGAAATGTTTTTGAAGGCTAGTAATTTTTCACTGATTATGGCTAGTTAAAAAGGAATGCAACTTTATCATGAAGTAAGTATTAATGTCTCCTTATATTGCCAGATCCCAAAACAAAAAGTTAGTTGTTTTGGCAACAATTTTAATTATCACTTATTTATTGTGAGTGAACTTGAAAAAAAAGTGAATACACTGTGTTGAGAATTTCCTTTTGCCATCCACAGTGCAGGCCAAGTAAAGCAGACTGAATGCTTTGGCCCTTGGCTGGTTGCACTGTATTGGGAAGATCTTGGAAGTTGAGGTAGACTTACCTGGAAGAAGTAGTTCATTGGAGTATTCCTCCGAAGTTGTACCTGGTCCCTGGGCCCCTTGTACTCTCTGTTTCATGTCTATCTCAAATGAAAAATATTTGCTTCCTTATGTTTCTATCACCATAATATTCTGACCAAGCAACCATGGGATGAACACTGAAGCTATGAACAAAATCAACCTCCTTGCTTAGGATGGCTCTAGGAACACGATGATGAACCAGAAATAATTACTGCCTAGGTTATTATAAAAACATAACAAACAAATATTATGATAGCAATCACTCCTGATAATAAGTGCCGTTACTTAGAAGGTTATTTAATGGTTAATTATACTTAGGATATATAAGCAAGAATAATAAGGCAGTTTCCAAAAGGGAAGCTATGTAGCATAACTTTGAAAAATAAATATTTTAGGTGAGATAATTAATGTTTTCATCTGAATGTCATTTTAGATGGGTATTCTATAATCTCCAGTTCAAAACCTCCTTATAGAAGTTTTCAGCAGATGCAATAGAGGATTACTCTTTTTGTAGGTCAAAACCTGTTCAGTATTTGGTATTTTGTGGGTTTCAACGTAAGAGCTAATGTAAGGAGACTGTGATGTTAAGCAAGGAATTAATATGGCCACATTTTAATCTCAGAATGATTTTGAAGGATTTATAAGGATTCAACAGTGAGAAAGAAGTTCTGCTACAAGAATATTGCAATAGTTGAGTTTGGAGCTAGTGGGATTCTAAATTAAGGTTAGAGAAGCAAGGACACTATGGTATGCAAGCTCAGGTGGGAGAGACGCAAAGCCGACAGACGTGGCTTGCTGGCTAACTTACCAGGAGTACAATAGCAGAGGGAAAGAGACATGCCAGGTGTGTCTGACTGAGCATTGATGGTACTGTCTAGTATAATGATTGATTGTTCTCTTTTCATTTTTTGTTCTTAATGTTTTTAATTGAAATAGATTATATCACTTCCCCCTTCCAGTCACAATCATCCCCCAACTCTCAAGTTGACAGCCTCTTTTTCTTTATTATTGTAACATGCATACATATGTATGAATGAATGTATTTATATGCACAAATATATATGTAAATACATCCTGCCAAGTCTGTTTTTGCTGTTTGTATGTATATGATTTCAAGGCTGTCCAATTTGCATTAGACAACCAAAAAGAGAGCTCATACCTGGAAGAGGCTAACTCTCCTTTTTTTAGCAGTCATTAGTTGCCTATAGGTCTTTGTCTAAGGGTTGGAAATTTTCCTCTTTCCATATCCACATGTCCATTGATATTGCCATTGTTCCAGCCCTGTTTATGCAACCATTTCTAGGGAAGACTGTTATACAGAAGAATCTTCTGTTATTATGGCCCTAATAACCTTTCAACATCTTTTCACAGATACAGGAGCTGTGGTGTAACTGTTGGTGTAGGTGTGTCTGCTGGGGCTGAACTTGCCATGATCTATTGGTATCTATTCATCTGACAGAGGACTAATATTCAAGGTTCACGAGAGTTAAGGAAGCAAATGACCTAATTAAAAAATGGGCTAGGGATCTAAACAGATATTTCACAATAGAAGAAATAATGTCTAAGAAATACCTCAAAAAAGTGTTCTTCATCCTTAGCAACTAGAGAATACAAATTATTAAAACAACTTTGAGATTTTAGTCAGAATGGCCAAGTTCAACTAAACAACTGACAAAACAATGCTGATTGTTGTAGAGGAAAAGGACCCTCATTCACTGATTACGGGAATAAAAACTGGTGCACCTGCTCTGGAAATCAGTATGAAGCACCCTCAAAAAGCAAGCAAACAAACCCAAAAACAAGAACAAAAAATCAACAACAAAAATGAAAACTAAAAACAAATCTACCACCTGATTCAGATCTATCACACCTTAACATATGTCCAAAGGATCCGCCATCATTCTTCAGATACTTGCTCAGTCATGATCATTGCTGCTTTATTTACAATAGCCAGTGAATGGAAATAACCTAAATGTCCTTCAAAAGATAAGTAGACAGTGAAGATGTGTACTTATATACAATGAAATACTGTTCAGCTGGAAAGAAAAATGAGATCATAACATTTTCTGGTAAATGGATAGACCCAGAAAATATATTGAGTGAGGTAACCTAGATCCAGAAAGACAAATGCCACATGTTTATTCTCATCTGTGGCTTGTGGCTTGTAGAGTCAAATCCTTACATGTGAGGAATGACTATAGCATTGAGTAAACACAGAAACTAGGAATGTATATAGGGACCATATATGAAGTAGAAGGACCAGAGGTCAAGAAAGAAAGAAAGAAAGAAAGAAAGAAAGAAAGAAAGAAAGAAAGAAAGAAAGAAAGAAAGAAAGAAAGAAAGAGAAGGCAGGACAAGACACAAATAATCCCAACCCTGTTTGATAAAGCCTCATAGAATTACATTATTTTATATTCACTTAAAATTATACACCAAAACATATATGTGTATGTACAATACACACACACACACACACACACACACACAGAGAGAGAGAGAGAGAGAGAGAGAGAGAGAGAGAAGGAGAGAGAGAGAGGAGAGGGAGAGAGACATTAAGCTGCTTAGGCTGACAATGCTCCTCACAAGAACTATAAAGTAGCTAAAAACCCAGTACTAGCCAAAAGAAATCTCCTTTTCTATATCTGGTCAAGGTAGTCCAAGAGATTCCCAAAACAGTCTAGGACTCTTTCTGGGATTGAGGGTGGATCTCTCTTCCTGAAGACGCTGGACATTTAGAGCACAGGTTTTGGAAGACTTCAGCTGGATGTGACTTGAAAATTACTTTCCTGCAGTTTATCATTCATGGTTACAGAAAATACTATTCAACCTGGCACAGAAAGAAAGCAATTAAACAGTTCTTCCCAGGTGCAAACTGTATGAACTACGACAGCAGTTTCTAGCATGGCAAGATATGCAAAAAGGTGCAATAAGTGGCACTCACGTGTTGGTGGCAACCAACACTTGTCTAATTGGCCTTGAGCCCTACTCAAAAGGAGAGAAATCATGCCTGGTACTGAGAGGCCAAACCCATTCTATCTTGGAACCGGCTTCCATTTTAAAAGAAAAAGGGCCTGAGAACTTAAACCTGCAGCTGAACAAAAGCTACACCCAAGTTCTAGGAATAGACACATAGCTCTTCTCTGGCCCATACTCCAGAGTTACTCCCTAGCTACTCCCTAGCTACTCCCTAGCAACAGCCAATCAGGATCAGTATGAGTTCCAGATATACTTTCAGAGCATTTGTGATTGTTCATGGTTTTACTTCAGAGCCCTCACCTGTCAGCTTACAGTAGTCAATCAATTAGATGCTTGACAGGCTAGTCACCCCTTTGCTTGCTCACCATTTTCTATAAAACCCTGTGTAGCTGAGGCCAACGGGTTTCACCCCCCTGTCCTGTTGCATCAGAAATGGTGGGTGAGCCCAAGCGCGAGCCTAAATAAAGACCCTAGTGCGATTACATCAGAATTGGCTCCTTGGTGGTCTTCTGGGGTTCGGGAATGCTTCTAAAATGGACATAACAGTACCAAAAACCTAGGCCATTACATGGGGCTAGTAAGGTCATGGATCTTAGGAAAGAATCCCTACTGCCACTTTTCTACAGCAGAATGATTCCTTACTACATTCTAAATTGTATCTTATACCCACAAATAAACATAGTTACCACCCATCAGCAAAAATATATAAATAAATAAAATAAATAAACAACAACAACAAACAAACATCTTTACAGAAAATGGAGACCATCACAGAAAACCACAATTGAACTTATGCTGGGAATTTTTCTGATTTTTTACTCAGGACTCTAAATGTTCCTGGCAAATCTTAATCTTCCATCTTTTACTAAACTCCTTTCACCTGCCCTTACCTGGTCCTTTGGAAAGCACTGTCTATATACCACATTTTATTGCTTAAAATGAGTCAATATTGTTTTTATTTGCAGAAAAATTGCTTATACAAACCCATCACTTAGAAAGTGGAAACACAAGCTCTTTGTAAGTAGGACACATCTCTGCCATCTATACCTAGACTACCTCTGTAACACCTACAGTTGTGACAGTAGAGCAAATGCTTCCTTATGTAAATTCGCAGGTATATTTTTGGAAGTGTTAATTTATTAAAAGAGAAGATAGCTACAACATCCCAGACTTAGCTCTCTAGTCTCTGAATCACAAGTTAAAAAACCATCTTCCGTTCCTTGTGGGGAATTAGACATTTGCCTTGTCTCCACAAACCTTAGTGCTAGTCTACTTTGAAAATAATTATGATAATTTAGAGTTTGATATATACTACCATTTTTAACAACTTTCTGTTTGTGTTAATAAATATGAAAGTGAAAATAATGGATAGCATTTTAATTTTAAGGATTAATAGAAGCAAAGATTGTTGCATGTAGACAACTGCAGGAATGAAAATACCATCAGCATCCATTTGACTTTGAATGCAATTGTTATATATTTACCTGGAGTTGAGCACATCTGTTTTACTAATACATTATTTGGTTCTCAGATTTTTCATATAAAGGAAAATTCTTTATTAAGATAAGAAAAAGTGCATGCAATCTAATATTGTCAAGCAACTCAACATACATTACTTTTGTTTACTTATTCATGCTTTTTGGTGAATGATTTTCTACAAGTTACATAAACTATAACAGCTAAATAGTATTTTATTTTCATACTTAAATAGAGCAGCATTTTCTTTGTGTGTGTAGAGGAGAAAGACAAATCTATCACCATAAAGGCCTCTCAATAGTTCTCGTTATGTCTGCCATTATAATTTTAACATTTTGATATAGTCTTCTCTATATTGCATATGAAGCTGCAAAATTTAAAAGGTGAAATGATCTATTCAAATTATCTGCTATTATACAAACAGGTTAATAACTGTAATTAAAAGAATAATTATGCAACTGCATGCCACTCAAAAGAATCATTTAAATTATGCAAATCAAGCATAAGGTCATGTAATGCTAAGAGAAATGAACTAAAAATGCAAAGTAGTGTACCTTCTGCTGCTGGTGCCAATATGAGAAATGTTCACATCACAAGCACAAAGCATGGCTCTCATTTTTGAACCTCTGTACCATAAAATAAAATTAATTTTTCTTACCTTATTGAGTACTCTGAAATTTGAGTAGTAGTATATAATTTTACAGATGAGTTACTTTCATCCAGAGAAGAATATTTAGTTTTTGTTTGTATTTAAAACAGATTTTTTTTCATTATAGAAACATCAAATTTTTAAAAAAATTATTTGGAAACCCCACAAAATTATAAGTAATCAGTTAACTTAAAACTACCTATTATATAAGCTTGAAATAAATGTAAATTCACTTTTGGGTCGATCCTCTCCTTTTCTAATGTATTTTTCCCTCATATTTAAGTTGTGCCCTTTGTCATATTTGCATTTATATTTTATTTCATATTATTATGAATATTTCTTGAAATTTGAATTCTTAATGGTGGCATAAAATTTTTTACTTGTGTGAATGATATTTAAATATTTCATTTTTATGCTCCTCTCATTGAATACTTTTATACTATAAATCATGGTATAATTAACATTTATATTAAAATGTAATGAGAAGTACTAAATATTATATTTGAGTAGATTGTTAAAAGAAGATTAGAAAATTGTTCCATAGCTAAGGACACAATTAAATTTTGATTTGGTGTAAGGATTAGGAAAATAATAAATATGAACTTAAATTTTTCATTATTCATATTATACTTATTTACAAATAATTTCTAAATTATTCAGTTCATATATACATATATATTAGTAACTGTACATCTAGAACTTTTCTAGCAACAATGAAAATCATCTCTAATTATTTGCACTTCTCAGATGACCAATTGCATGGTCTCCATACAAGAAGATTTTTGGTTGGTTTTCCTCTCTGTGCTTTGTAGTTTCAAATGACTTCTATTCTTTCTCCACTGGGTTATTCTTTCCTTTGGTATACATATAATCTGTATTTTTTTTATCTTAAATTTAATGAGCACAATGGAATCACACAATTGCTTAAAGTAGATTTCACATTAACATCAATGTGTAAAGGCTCTTTTATGCTGACATTAGATACAATGGCTATTTCAAATTTATATATTCTACCTAAAGAAACAGATTAATAAGCTTCATATCAAAGAAATAGCTTTAAATCTATCTCTAATTGTTTATTTGCTTCTTTATGGAGAAATGGAGGGTATATGTGAAATGATTTTAGCTTTTATCACAAATAGATTAGAAGTTTAAAATATATAGATAAGACCACACAAGGAACCTGCTGATAATTCTACTGTCCAGAAATGAATGCACCTATTTCTCTTCTTTCCCCTAATATAGCTAAAGTAATGTTTGTAAGCGATTACTCCTACTCTAAAGATTTTCTTTCACATTGTTTAGGAACATGTTTGTAGACTATAGATATTTTCATTCATGACTTGGGATTTGCAGACATCTAGGAAATGTTGGCTCTGATCTCCTAAGAGTATCACTAGCCATGGTGGTACGTGCCAATAATAAAATGATCAGAGCAGAAAGAACTCTGGTGTGAGGTCAGCCTAGGCTACAGAGAGACTCTGTCCCAAAACAGGGGAGAGACTGAGATCAGAAGTAGCCACAGACAAAAGTACAAGAGTGTCAGAATAGATAACCAAGGTAAAAACTGAAGTAGTGAAAAAGTTTGTGTTTATATTCATATCAAAACTAAAGCAAAACAAAAATGAATGGTCCCTATTGAAGGGTGCTAGAGAACTGGTTGCATTCACTTCACTCTATACTAAATATAGACACTTCCTATATTATAAAGGCATTGCACACAGTACCCCATTATAAATTATACCATCGCTAAGTCTAAGCACACGTTACTTGCAAAAGACTGTCCTCAAAATGTGTGTATTCACTGGGTTGAGGAAAATCATATAACATGAAGTCTGAAACTTGGAAGACGTCAACTTTCTACTATATTTCAAATGCCTTTAAGGTAGTCTTAAACTTTAACCTACTAACTCCACTTTCACATCTACATCTAAGAATTGGTCATAAACTTTAGTTTTTTCAAAGGCATAATCAAAAGAATATAATATAGACATCTAAAAATAAAATGAGTCAGATTATTTCATGGTGTCCATCTATATTAAAATACTATGCAATAGTTAAAGGGTTGCTCTTTCAATCATTGAGAGAACATTGTCACATTGTTAGAAATGCTTTCTTGGGGCACCATTCACTTTGCATTCCTCTTTCCATACAGGGAAGTCTTGTTTGACTATTTACTCCCCACTCCTTATTAACACTTACCTTTATGCTTTAAAAGATGTTCATCAAATTCAGATGTTTAACTTCTAGAGCTACATTAAATTATGTTACTAAGGGATATACATTGCTATTTTACCCCAAGGAACGATTTTCTAATTATATCTTTTTCCTGCATATTTCATGTTAAAATAAATTGGTTTATGTTTAGCAATTGCCTAAGATTCATCTAGTCTGTCTCATTTATCTATTGTCTTTTATAAGAATATTTAATATTTCAACAATTATATTTTATGTTGTTTTAATGTGTTTGAGAGCTCAGTGGACCTCAGTATTTACTTCAGAGAAATCAAGTCACACTGTTAAGGACATTTAGTGTATTTTATCACTTCAGAAAGTTTATATCATTTTGTGTGTGTGTGTGTGTGTGTGTGTGTGTGTGTGTGTGTGTGTGTTTGGATTTAACAACACTGGACTACTGAATTAAATATCCAGACCTTGGTTGATTGACAACAACTCTTACTGTGTAGCTTAAACTGCCTAGAACTTTTACATAGCCCAAGCTGGGCAAACTGGTCATTACCTCCAAATCCTCCTGCCTTAGCACCTCTGATTCTGGAATTGCTGCTCTCTCCATCTCTATCTATCTATCTACCTATCTACCTATCTATCTATCTATCTATCTATCTATCTATCTATCTATCTA
>NW_022196914.1:45305539-45321975 GCF_008632895.1 Mastomys coucha | reverse complement strand
CCTACCTACCTACCTACCTACCTACCTATCTATCTATCTATCTATCTATCTATCTATCTATCTATCTGTCTGTCTGTCTATCTATTATTCTTTAAGATTGCCTGGTACATTATGCTGCTCTCTTGCCTCTGCCTTGCAGGCATATACCACCATTCCTGTCTGACAGTAGATATTATGAAGAATCTACATTTTTATAAGTATGTACTGAATACATTCTCATCCTACAGAACTCACTAAATCCTTAGGCACTCCATGAAGACAGAATTAATTATCCTAGTTTATACAACATTTATTAAACATTTAAAAGTTGGATGTTACACAGTATTCTAGTAAGTTTATAATGAAAATTTTAATGCTCTTAAATACAATAATTGAGTTAAGATAGTATAAGGTTTGCAGTGTATATAGCAAATATATACTTTATACAATCACCATGCTATGGTAATTATACAGATGCATTTCTATATCCTACATTTACAGTCCAAATAAATTACCACATTATCCCTATGCATTGAGATTAACTGAGAATTTTTGATATTTGTTTTATATTCTTTAATATCCTCATACAAGTATACAATGGGTTTTAGTCACTTTTGCCCCCTATTATCCTCTATGATTCCCCAATTCCCTCACTTTATATGTTCTTCCAAAAAGTGACCCTTCTACATTCATGTCTTTGGATGTGACCCACTTGTTTTGGGGATTTACATAAACCTAGGTAGGAATTTATTTCCTAAAGGAAAACCAACTTATCATTACCTATTCTACTAAAGAACATGACACCCATTCTCCAAGCACCATTGACTTGATAGTACTTCATAAGCCTTTCTACATTCTGTGGTAGTCCAAGTGCAGGTTGTGTGCTGGATACATATCTGCAGTGACTTTACAGGTACAATGGCTCCATCATATCAGATGACATTTCCATTTATAGTGTTGATTTTTCTTCCTCTCATTCCCCTCTCTATTCTACCTCACTTTACTCTCCATACTTAAAATTTACACCTCATTATTTCCCCTTTCACCTTAATTTTACCCATATTCAGTTATGCCCCTCTCTTAATGTCTTTCTTTCCTCCTTCCCCAATGGCTCCTTTTGATCTTTCTGGTCTCTTCAGGTACTCCATTTCAACATACTACTCTATGAATTTGTAGCTAGAATTTGCATATGATATGGAATATATAGTGCTGTCAATAAGGCCTGGGTTACTTCTTTCAGTATATTTCCCAGTTCCATTCATCCATTCAAATTTTATTATTTCACTTTTCTTTGCATCTGAATACAATTCTATTGTGTATGTGTACCACATTTCATTATTCTTTCATTGGTTGATGTATATCTGGGCTGGCTCCATTATTTGACAAGTATGAATAGCACAACAATGAGCAGAGATATACAAGTGTCTCTGTAAGAAGCTAGAGCATCTTTGGTATATATGACCAGGAGTGGTATAGCTGGATCATATAGCAGTCATATTTTTAGCTTTTTGAGGACTCTTCATACTAATTTCTATAGTGGTTGCACAGGTTTATATTGCTACTAACAGTGGATAAAACTCCCCTTTGGTTAAACCTTACCAACATTTTCATTCTTGCAATCCTGCCTAGGGTGTCCTTGGAAGTTGAAGGTTCTTTCTCTTTCAATTAAAACTAAGTTATAGTTTTATAACTTATGTTAGAGTGGGTTGGTAGCTGTGATTTCAGAGAATTTAAAATGCATCATTGCAAATCCTTCATTATTTTTACATTCTTATAATTGAAAAGTGGGAGGTTACTTTGAGGAGCTCATCTTCATATGTAACCTGGTTCTTCTCTCCTGCAGCTTTCAATGTTTTTCATTTTGTAAATTAAAGGGTTTTTTTTGTTTGTTTGTTTGTTTGTTTTTTGAGACAGGGTTTCTCTGTATAGTCCTGGCTGTCCTGGAACTCACTCTGTAGACCAGGCTGGTCTTGAACTCAGAAATCCTTCTGCCTCTGCCTCCCAAATGCTGGGATTAAAGGCATGCCTCACGATCGCCCAGCTAAACTAAAGGTTTTAAGTAATGATGTAGAGAATTTCTCTTCTTGTTCTGTATGTTTGGTGTTCTGTGTGCTTCTTGTATCTGATATGTTTACCTTTCCCTAGTATTGAGAAATTTCTTCTATGATTATATTAAAAATATTTTATACCTTTCACATAACATTTTCTCATTCTATGTCTATAATTCACAAATATGCCTTCTATGGTAGTCTAAAGTTCTTATATGTTCCATCCTTATACTTTTAAAGTTATCATTGACCTTGAAGGAATAATCAAACTCCTTTATATTGTTGTCTACCCCTAATATTTAATCTCCCACATGACCCATTTTATTAGTGAGGCTTTCCAGTAAACATTTTATTTAACTTGACCTGTTTCATTTTTCATTACTAGCATGATTTATAGTTCACTTTTCTTCAGCATCACTGTCTCTTTTTTATTCTGCTTATTGTGACTTTATGTCCATATTTTTTTATCTGTGTTTCGTGTTCTATTGGAAATTATTTGTCTTCTTTGAGTTAAGTAAATATATCTCTACTACTCTTTTGACTTCTGAGTCTAGAATTTGTTGAGGTGTCTTCACCAGCTCCCTTGTTTATGAGATGTTAATTTTTAAAAGAGGTATATTTTCTTGGTTTCTTATGTTACTTGTGTTTTTGTGTTGGTGTCTGTATATCTAGTTACCTATGTTCTTTCAGTAGAAGCATCTGCAGTGTTCAGGAATGCTTAAGTTCTAATATTTTAGTGTTGATTTCCTCTGTTAAACTTGTATTCAGAGAACAAGCTTCTATCTATGGTCTACCCCTTCATGTTGAGTACTACCTCAATCAACATTCACTATCTAGCAATTAATCTAGCAATAATGACTGTATATTGTTTTTCGGTTCACCGTGATTTCTGAAATCATAGATTTTCTGTATTGTCTTCCTAGACCTGCTCTGGGTGGTACTAAGTATTGATTTTTACCAGTACTGTTTTTTCTTTGTAGAGATAATTGTCTCTGCTTCCTGAGATACTGGCCAGTCACAGTTTTTCCCATGTAGCTCTGCCTGTGACATTCTCACCTCTCCCTGTTTCCTATTGCAGGGCTAAAGACAGTCATGGATATAGAAGTCGCTGGGTCCCACTGTTAGAAAATCCCCATCTGGGCGCTGGCGGAGAGAGTGCTTGCAGGGGGTTGGCCTGGTGCAGTTTGCACCTTGGGGACACTGCTGCACGTGGAAGCTTTGAGCCACAAGAAAAGATGTTTGGTTTTCACAAGAAAAGATGTTTGGTTTTCACAAGCCAAAGATGTACTGAAGTATAGAGGGCTGCTGTATATGCAGAGCCAAGTCCTCCAGCTCGCAGTTCACAGACAGTAAACATTACGCATTACAAAAAGGACTTCCAGAGCTGTTTTGGGCTGCATGAAACTCGCTCAGGAGATATCTGCAACGCCTGTGTGCTGTTTGTGAAAAGATGGAAGAAGTTGCAGGCAGGATCAAAACAACAAAAAAAAAAAAAAAACAAAAAAAAACTGGAATCATGTGGTAGATGCAAAAGCAGGCCCTAGTCTAAAGACAACATTGAAACCAAAGAAAGTGAAAACTCTATCTGTAAACAGGATGAAAAGCAACCAGATCAGCAAACTGCAGAAGGAATTTAAATGCCACAATTCTGATGCCCACAGCACCACCTCAAGTGCCTCTCCTGCCCAGTCTCCATGCTACAGTAACCAGTCAGATGAGGGCTCAGATACAGAGATGGCTTCCATCTCTAATAGAACTCCGGTTTTTTTCCTTCTTAGATCTTACTCTTACTTAGATTCTACTGGAAAAGAGAGAAAATATGTTGTGGGATCATCTATAAGGGCCGTTTTGGGGAAGTACTCATCAACACTCATCTCTTCAAGCCTTCCTGCAGCAGTAAGAAAGCAGCTGCTGAGAAGCCCGAGGAGCAGGGGTCAGCCCCTCTGCCCCCCTCCACTCAGGAGTGGTGACTGAGGTTCATTTAGAAGGGAGCAAAGACCAGTTTAAACTTTGAAAAGACAACAAAACAAAGTGACCCTCCTATTTTTAACTTGGATACCTGCTATTCTGTCAAAAGACATTTTTCTAGAATAGTTTTTAATGGGTTACTGTTCTTACCCTTCATCCAACAAACTCTGAAACCAGTCTCTAGCTTACTGCAAGAAAAATAAGTGTACATAATATTTACGATGCTGAGTATTTCATAGGAAAGCTGAATGATGCTGTAAAGTGCTCTTTAAGTCTTTTTTATTTTTTTAAATCTCCTCTAATGAATGGAATTAGGGGAGTTTCAGGAGACAGAGATGGGATTTGTTGTGTGATAAACCATATGTAGTTTAGTCTTTCTGTGGAGAGGCAGTGGTTGGGGGCATTTTTAAATGGTTGGCTACACTTGTTTTCCCTCATGATAATTTATCATGACTCAGTAGCATGCCCTGCCCCTATAAGGTAGTTACAGATTTTTAAACGCTAAGGCGTTGCCAAGGTTCTGAGGATTCAGACCTGTACTACTGATTATTAAGTAGGACAGACTGAGCTTTCTGCAAATAGCTTGAAGGAGGAAGCAATTTCTGAACACACAAGTAGCACCGTGTCTCCTCCCTTCATATTGATAAAAGACTTTATGTGGATCTTGTAAAACAGAGCCAGATCTCCTTCTGGGGAAGGCCTGCCTCTAGGATGGGCAAGGTCCTATAGGGATAGGATCAAAGCATCAGCACAAATAGAGAGCACATATGGTTAGAAACTACTTAAATCAGGATGTGTAAGTCCTGGGAATGCATAGGACACATTTGATGCTGCTTGGGACATGTTTCTTAGAGGGCTTGCAGTATGTAAATAATTGACATTGGTGTTAACATGACTGCCTGGGATCCACTGAAATCCACATGATTCAGTTCTAGCTCTGGATTACCTCAGAGATAGAGGAAGTTTTATCTATAGATTTGTGGAGGTTTTATCTAAAAAGTAGTTCTTTGCCTCGTCATAGACCTTACTTATTAGGGTTTGGGGTTTTGTTGTCTCATTCTTCTCCCACTATTTAAGAGACTAGAAGAGAAGAGTTGTGTGTTGAGGGTAAGTTGGTTGGTTGGGTTGGCTTCTTAACATCAAGATACCTGAATGGAGCTCCACACCCTTAGATCTCAATGATTTGGTTGGCTTCTCAGTGAAACCCAACTGAAGTTGTCTAATTGCCTCTTCTCAAAGTTCAGGAAAAACAGTAGTGCCACTTGAGGTCTCATAGAGGAGGTGTATGTGGCTGCCTTAGTATTCTCTTCCTCAAGATTATTTTAGAAACTGTATTTTTAAAGTCTTTTAGAGCTTCACAATGAGGAGAAGCCACAGTTTGTGGCATCCTATAGTTTTACATTGTGTATTTCTTCCTTTTAGGAAAAACCTACCTAGTACAAGCTACCACGTGCACAAACTGCCCAATGAGTGGGTCGTTTCTCCACAACCCTGGGGTAGTAGAGTCCAGCCATTACCATTCTCCTGCATTACTTTGACATGGGATTGTTTTTTTTTTTTTTACATTTTGGCTGCAGTGTTGGTGGTAGAATATACTTTGATAGATCATCTCTACTTCTATATTTATTTATTTATTACTAGACCTCAACCACAGCCTTCTCCTCTTCCCCTCCACTCTCTGCCTGTAGGATGTACTATATGTAGTCATGCACTTTGTATTAATATATTAGAAATCAATAGATCTGTTTTGTACTTTTTATACTGTTGGATACTTATAATCAAAACTTTAGGGTATTGAATACATTTAGTCTTATTATAAAAAAGAAGAAGAAGAAGAAGAAAATCCCCATCTGTGGTGGCTTAAATGAGAAATGCTCCTAGTTTTAGGGATTTGATTATTCAGGCTTCCTAGCTGCTTGTGCTACTTCAGGGATGCTATGGAACCTTTGGAAGGTGAGGTCTTTTTTTGAGGAAGTATGTCTTTGGGAGTAATTTAAGAGTTCATTACCCTGTCTCATTTCTCTTCTCTTCTTGGTTTGATTTTCTGGTGATAAATATGTTCTCTTCACTTCGTGTTCCTGACACTACTTGATGCCTCTCTGCCATGATGGATTTTTATCCTTCTTAAACCATAAATCAAAATAAACTTTTGCTTGCATAAGTTGCCTTGGTAATGAAGTCTTCAAGTCTGATTTGTAGTTGACTGCTGGAATCTTATGGTACCTGCCATCATGGCGACCAATGTACTGCTTGTAACCACAACCAAAAGTACCAGTTCAATATTAAAGAAAGTTAATTGGAGCACTGATCACATGAATCTTAAGGACTGGAGAAACCACTTTTGGTGGAATAAAATATTCCTCTTTCATTCTTTCCTCATTTCGATAATCATCCACTCACTCCAGTGTAGCTTGTAGGTTATTATCTTAGTTGGAAAACCCTCATGAAAATTTGTATGTGTATGTTTGCATGTGAAATCCAGAGGTCAATATCAAGTGTCTTGATTATTCATTATCTACCTTAATGTTTTTCAGATGAGGTTTCTCATGAAACATAAAATTCATATCTTGAACAGGTCAAAAGCATCTCAAATTTTCCTCTCTCTGCCTTCCCAGAGCTTGTATTATACATGTGTATCACCACACGGGTTTTAACAAAGGTTCTGAGGATCTGAACCTAGTGCCCTCTTACTTTAACAGCTCCCTGTCCCTCAAGATTTGTTAGGTAATAGTAATTGAATTTTAATTTAAAACCACTTAAAATAAATATAATTGTGTATGTAACTAAGAAGTATAATCATGATAATTACATTCACATACTACAAGACAAAAGTCAAACAATTATCAAAACTTTTATACAAATCTCTAAATTTGTTGATCTGCAGAGTGTCAGAAAATGTGAATGATCTGAGATTATATCTACCTTAGATGATAACAAGGCCATCTAAGTTATATGGGTGTTGATAGAAGAAATGAAAGTATTAGACTAGTTTATTCATGACACAATCAGGAGCATGAGCAACCTTCTCATTCTACTAATATCTCCTTCTAAGCCAATGATGGGGATGCAGTAGGTTCATATTGATGACTACCTGGTAGGAGGCTATGTTTTAGTAGAGGGCCTTTAACCTTATAGAACCCAAGTCTTTCATCAGGTGTTGATTACAGCTCCTTGTTTTACTTTGAATTTCTTCTTTTACCTTCTCAGTTTATAACTCAAATATATTTGAAAATATAAATGGGAGAGAAGTAATAGTGCATTGCCTACAAGGTATATAGAAATACAAGAAACGCAAAGATAATTGTTTCCTGATGAAAGCCTTCCTCAGGAAGACAGCAGCAAAAACCATTGGTTACATTCAACTTTCAGCAGTCTCAGCAGAAAGAGAATAGGGGCTCTCTTTGGGGAATCTTCAATAAAATACTCTCATCATTTTCATCTTTATTATGAGCAATACTTGAAAGAAAGAATGTAAATGAAGACAGAATTAATTTGCTCAGTTTTAGTGTATTTATAGTATCATGGTAAGGAAGGCACAAAACAGCAGCTCAGTTCACAGCAAGGTAGCCAGGAAACAGATCAGGTCTGCTGGCACGTGGATGGCTTTTTCTTTATTCTCCTTTTACTTTGCCCAGGTATGCAGTTCATAAGATGCTGCCACCCATATTAAGGGAATGCCTTCTCTCCTCAATTATTCCTCTCTCAATACAGGTTTGGAATATATCTCTCCTAGATAAATTTAGAGATGCCTCTCAATACTAGAGAGGGTTCTGGATTCATTCAATTTGTTCACAAGTATTAACACATACAAGTGCCTCCACCACTAAATTTGGTTGATAATGGATTGGACATCTGCTCTTCTTTGAAGAAGAGACCAATTCAACATCTTGTAATTCATGTGTACATGAATATAGAACTGAAGAGAAGTAAATTACCAGTAATATGTTTGGGTACTATTAGCAGAGCCAGAGATATTGGCTTCATGCAAACAAAATAAGGAGACCTCTTTGCTTCTCTGTACTTTACTGTTCAATCATCTCTCTACCTTTTCATTTATATCTTCTTTCTTCATGTTTCTGTAGCTCTAATGTAGATATACACAAAGCCATAACCATGAGCATGTTCCAGTATACAGACTACAATGTTTTGTTTTGCTACTAGAGAATCATTCTTTAGATAAATCTAGTACTTTACTTCTTTCTCTATATAAAATTTTCCTCTTTTTGCTTTGCATTATAGAAATCTACTTATATAGGAATCTAGCCTGAGGTATCCCTCTGAGAAATCTTGTCTATTGCTCTCTGTATGTCCTATGAATATATATATACATATGTATATATATATATGCATTCATATATTCAATCACTTTTCTATCTTAACTAACAAAGAGAGTGATGGAACAATTACCAGGCCAAATGTCCAGAAACATGAATTTCTCTTCTTGTTTTTATCACATACTGTTTGGGCCACCTTGAACAAATCTATTAATCTTTCTGAGACTCTATTCTTTCATTTCTGAGATGTAAATTGTGTGCTCCTCCCTACATGGTTACTGAGATAATATGACAAACTGTGCATGAAATTATTTTAGAAATGTAAACCACCATAATAATTAATAAATTTCATTTCTAACTAGCAAATGAATCATTTCTATTATATTAATTCAATATATTTAGTATTCACAGAATAGTTATTATAAAACTGTAAGTAGGTATTTGAAGAATACTTACTATGATTCTGCACATGCAAATGTATTCACTACATGGTGACTACTAATTCTGCCATCTATATATATTTTCTTAATTTCAAGACTTTTTACCTCCACAGAAAGTATCAATAATACAATAATTACAATAATACAATTATACTAGTAAATTCATAATATTGTATTAATTGCTTGATCAGCAAAAGGAGGTTTCCAGATAAAATTTTGAAAAGAAAAGAGATAGAACTATCTATGAAAGTCTTAACATAAACTAGCTGAAAAGTAATTGAAAAAGGAACATATTAGCAAGAAAAAATACTTTAAGGAGATGCAAAGACATTTCCAAGTTTAAAAACTGCCTAATTCATAGCTTTACTTGGAACTAATTTCATAGAACACATCACTTTTATTATATCTATTTTTATTTATTCACCATTTTCTCCTTCAAATTAGGATATAAAACCAGACATAAAAAATAATGTATTTGTTCAAATAATTGTTTCCTCTCTGACACAAAGGGAAAAGGACGAAGTCCATGGCTCTTTGAAGTTTTCCTTTTGCTGTATTAATAATTAGATGGTTGACATATATTTTTGCTAGAACTATTTTAAGAAACGGTTTGCCTCTCCAACTTATCAAGAATCTCCTAACTCTCTATTTAAGTTCTTTTCTTCCCCACCAGTATGTTTCTATCTGCTGTCATTTGGTTTTCTAGCTTGGCCATCTGGTTGGGTAAAATGAATATCACAGTAGTTTTAATTTGGATTTCCCTGACATCTAAAGATATTGAACATTTTAAGGGTTTCTTAGCCAATTGTGAATTATTATTTGAGAACTGTTTATATAGTTTATGACATATTTTTTAATTGGGTTGTTTTATGGTGTTTAATTCTTTGAATGCTTGCTCAAAGATTTTAAAGATGAGTTATAACTTTCCAAGAATAAATTTTAAGCATAAATTTATTGTATGGAGAGGTACCAAGAGAGTATATAAAGCACTGCTTCTGTGTATTTTTCTGAAGGTACTTCCAGAAGATATTGACATGAGTTGGTAGACTAAGGAAGATCCATTCTCCATGTACATACATACACAATAATTATCTGGGGAGAGGTTGGACAAACAGGTGAAGAGGAGAGTATTCTCTCTCTCTGCTGGCATAAGACATCCTTCTTGTTGACCCTTTAAGCTCCAAGACCGGTATGAACATTCTCCTACAGTTTTTTAGGCCTTCAGCCTTCAGCCTTCAGTGTAATGATGCTATAGACATCTTTGATTCTGATGCTTTTGAATTTGAACTGAGCCATTATAATAATATCTTACAATCTTCAGCTGACAAAACCTCTTGATGGAACTTTGCAACCTGCAGAGCTGCCTAACTCAATTGTTGTAGTAAACCATACACATACACACAAACATACCAGCTAGAAACAGAACAGAGAGAGACAGAGATCTACCAACCTATGATGATTTAACTTATCTTTGCTACATGAGAGTTTTATTTGATGTTAAATGAATCTTTGACTTGTGGGGTTAGTTAGGTTTTTGTTTGTTTTCTTTGCTTACAGTTGGGGTATCAGGTTATAATCTCAAAACTCAAGGATCAAAGGATGATCTGTCTGCCTCTATGTTATGTGTCTGCTCTCACTCCACTCATCCATCCAACAATCCATTGGTTTCATGTTTCTGAAAAACTGACAAATAAAAGATTTAAACTAATCTGTGTTTCCTCACCCCCATAAAGTTACTGCATATGTATAAAGTGGAACAAAAACACTTCCATATACCCATGTCAGGAGATTTCACAGCCAACCATAAACAGCAAATGGTCATCAGATTGTAGGAGAAAATTGGGAAGCCCCTATCCAGAAGGAATACTTTTCATTGCACCACTATTAAAGACAGAAAAATGTTTCCATAATTTCATTCTCAACCTGTTTATCTTTTTGGTTGAGGAGGGCTAGTGATCTGTTTGAGTTAATTTTATATCCAGCCACTTTGCTGAAGTTGTTTATCAGATTTAGGAATTCTCTGGTGGAATTTTTGGATCACTTAAGTATATTATCATATCATCTGCAAATAGTGATATTTTGACTTCTTCGTTTCCAATTTGTATCCATCCATTTGACCTCCTTTTGTTGTCTAATTGTTCTAGCCAGGAATCTGTGTACTATATTGAATATGTAGGGAGAGAGTGGGCATCCTTGCCTAGTCCCTGATTTTAGTGGGATTGCTTCAAGTTTCTCTCCATTTAGTTTGATGTTGGCTACAGGTTTACTGTATATTGCTTTTCCTATGTTTAGGTATGGGCATTGAATTTTTTTCTTTTTAAGACTTTTATCATGAAGGGATGTTAGATTTTTGTCAAATGCTTTCTTGGCATCTAATGAAATGATCATGTATTTTTATTCCTTTGTGTTTGATTACATTGATGGATTTCCATATATTGAGCCAACCCTGCACCCCTGGGATGAAGCCTACTTGATCATGGTAAATGATCATCTTGATGTGTTGGAATCGGTTTGTGAGAATTTTATTGAGTATTTTTACATCTATATTCATAAGGGAAATTGGTCTAAAGTTCTTTTTCTTTGTTGGGTCTTTGTGTGGTTTTGGTATCAGCATAACTGTGACTTCATAGAATGAGTTGGGTAGTGTTCCTTCTGTTTCTGTCTTATGGATTAGTTTGAAGAGTATTAGGTCTTATTTGAAGGTCTAACAAAATTCTGCACTAAACCCATATGTTCTTGGGATTTTTTTGGTTGGGAGACTTTTAATGACTGCTTCTATTTCTTTAGGGTTTATGGGACTGTTAGATGGTTTATCAGATCCTGATATAACTTTGTACCTGATATCTGTCTAGAAAGTTGTCCATTTCATCCAGCTTTTCCAGTTTTGTGGGGTTTAGGCTTTTGTAGTAAGATCTGATTTCTCTTTTGATTTCCTCAATTTCCGTTGTTATGTCTCCCTGTTCATTTCTGATTTTGTTAGTTTGGATACTGTTTCTTTGCCCTCTGGTTAGTCTGGCTAAGGGTTTATTGTTGATTTTCTTAAAGAACCAGTTCCTAGTTTTGTTGATTCTTTGTATAGACACCCATCACAATAGTCACAAATAATAATAATAATAGTAAAAATTGGTTGACTAGAGTTGGTGTGACTCTAACCAAGCAAGTGAAAGATCTGTATGACAAGAACTTCAAGTTTCTGGAGAAAGAAATCGAAGAAGATCTCAAAAGATGTAAATATCTTCCATGCTCATGGATTGGCAGGATTAAAATAGTAAAAATAGCCATCTTACCTAAAGAAATCTATAGATTCAATGCAATCTCCATCAAAATTCCCACTCAGTTCTTCATAGAGTTAGAAAGAGTAATTTGTAAATTCATCTGGAATAACAAAAAACCCAGGATAGAGAAAACTATTCTCAACAATAAAAGAACTTCTTGGGTAATCACCATCTCTGACCTCAAACTGTATTACAGAGCAGTAGTGATAAAAACTTCATGGCATTGGTACAGAGATAGGCAGGTAGATCAATGGAACAAAAATGAAGACCCAGAAATGAACCCGCACACCTATGCTCACATGATATTTGATAAAGGAGCTAAAAGACAGCATTTTCAACAAATGGTGCTGGTTCAACTGGCAGTTAGCATGCAGAAGAATGCAAGTTAATCCATTCTTATCACCCTGTACAAAGCTTAAATCCAAGTTCATATACATTGAAACTAATAGAAGAGAAAGTAGGAAAGAACCTCAAACACATGGTCACAGGGAAATATTTCCTGAACAGAAACCAATGGCTTATGCTCTAAGATCAAGATTTAACAAATGGGACCTCATAAAATTGCAAAGCTTCTGTAAGGCAGAGGACACTGTCAATAGGACAAACGGAAACCAACAGATTGAAAAAGATCTTTACCAACCCTACATCCGATAGAGGACTAATAACCAATATATATAAAGAACTCAAGAAGTTAGACTCCAGAGAAACAAACAACCCTCAAACAACAATATGAACTAACTAGTACCCTCAGAGCTCCTAGAGACTAAACCACCAGCCAGAGTATACATGGTGGGGCTAATGGCTCCAGCAGCAGAGGATGGCCTAGTCAGTTATCAAGGAGAGGAGAGGCCCTTGGTCCTGTGAAGGTTCTATGCCTCAGTGTAGGGGAATGCCAGGGTCAGGAAGCAGGAGAGGGTGGGTTGGTGAGCAGGGGGAGCAGGGAGGGAACAGGGTTGATTTTTTTTCTGAAGAGAAAACTGGATAAGGAGATATCATATGACATGTAAATAAAGAAAATATCTAATAAAATTAAAAAATAAATCCTAAGATAAATGCAGACTTTGAAAATAATACTATAAACTACATACCCCCTGTCAATAAGAGGCTAATGAACTGCTTGATTTCTCTGAAAGTGTTTTGATCTTTTATAAAGAACAAAATAAAATAAATTAAAATTTCCTCAAAAAAAGGGAGGGGGATACAGAGCTAAACAAAGAATTCTCAACTGAGGAATACTGAATGGCTGAGAAAGGACCTAAAGAAATATTCAACATCCTTAGTCATCAGGGAAATGCAAATCAAAACAACCTTGAGACACCAGTCAGAAAGGCTCATACCAGTCAGAAAGGCTAACTTCAAAAACTCAGGTGGCACCAGATACTGGTGAGGATGTGGAGAAAGAGGAATACTCCTCCATTGTTGGTGGAATTGCAAGCTGGTATAACCACCCTGGAAATCATTCTGGCAGTTTCTCAGAAAACTGGACATAGTACTACCTGAGGAGCCAGTTATGCCACTTCTGGGCATATACCCAGCAGGTGCTCCAACATGTAAGAAGGACACATGCTCTACTATGTTCATAGCAGCCTTATTTATAATAGTCAAAAGCTGGAAACAACCCAGATGTCCCTCAACAGAGGAATGGATACAGAAAATGTGGTACATTTACACACTGGAATACTACTCAGTTATTAGAATTAATTACTTCTTGAAATTTGAAGGTAAATGGATGGAACTTGAAAATATCATCTTAAGTGAGGTAACTCAGTCCCAAAAGATTACACACAGTATGTACTTACTGATAAGTGGACATTAGCCTAAAAGTTCAGAATACTCACGATTCAATTCACAGACCATATGAAGCCTAAGAAGGAAAACCAAAATGTGGATCCTTCATTGCTTCTTTGAAGGCTGAACAAAACGCAGGAAGAAATATTGAGACAAAGTATGGAGCAGAAACTGAAGGAAAGGCCATCCCGACTGTCCCACCTGGGGATCCATCCCATATACAGACACCAAACCCAGAGACTATTGCAGATGCCAAGAAGTGCTTGCTGACAGGAGCCTGATAAAACTGTCTCCTAAGAGGATCTGCCAGAGCCTAACAAATACAGAGGTGGATGCTCTCAGCCAACCATTGGACTGAGCACAGGGTCCCCAAAGGGGGAGTTAGGGAAAGGACTGAAGGAGCTCAATGGTTTTACAACTCAGGAATAACAACAATATCAACCAACCAGACCCCCCAGAACTCCCAGGAACTAAACCACCAACCAAAGAGTACACATGGAGGGACTCATGGCCCCAGCCACATATGAAGCAGAGGATGGCTTTGTCATGTATCAATGGGAGGAGAGGCCCTTGGTCCTAGAAAGACTATATGCCCCAGTGTAGGGGAATTCCAGGAGGGGACATGGGAGTGATGGGGAGCACCCTTCTAAAAGCATTGAGAGGGAAGATGAGATAAGGCGTTTCCAGAGGGAAAACTAAGAAAGGGCATAACATTTGAAATGTAAATAAATACAACATCCAATAAAAAAAAAGACAGAAAAATGTGTCCTCATTCCTTTGATAAAATTAATTTTCACTGTATTTTAAAAAGGGGCAAATAGTAATCATTTGAAATCTAGGATTGAGTGTTTTAAAAGCTGTTCTAGCATGTTATCTTAAATTAGAGCTCAAAATCCTGAAAAAAATTAGGAGAAATTACCATTCAGATTTTTTTGTAAAATTCTTCTAATATAGGGAAGTTCTTATATGCACTGATGAAAACTACTTAGGACAGAGCTGGCTGGCTGCTCCACCAGGATTATACTTCCACAAAGAAAGTTTGTGCCTGGGAAAGGACTACTCATCTTTGTTTATATTTTCCAAAAGGCAGGTGATGTCACCAATGTGGACACAGTGAGTCAAGTCATGTTGTTTAAATATTATTGGTGCTGTTGTTACTGTGTGTAGGTGCATGATGAGTGAATATGGGTGGTTGTGTACAGCCTACGTGTGGAGCTCAGAGACTAACTGCAAAGTCCTTTTTCTTCTTCTGCCTTTACATGTTTCACTGATTGAACCCAGGTCACTGGGCTTGTGCTGAGCCATCCATCCAGTCAGCCCACTGTGGTTTAAATGGCAAAGGGGAGTTGCATCTACTTCTTACATCTTTTTTACCATGTCCGTATAGGTGATCTTTGAAGCCTCACACTGAAAATTCAAAGAATTTCCTGAAGTAAAAGAATAGAATATTTGCTTTGCTAAGTAACTCAGTTCGGAGGTTTGTTCATTGTAACAGATAGCGCCACCATAACCAAAGTCCCTTGAAATCTGTCTTGGAATCTCTCCTATAAAGACAGTTTTGTAAACACAGAATAAGTAAATCTATAAAATGCAAGAGCATAATATCCATCTACATTGGCTCTTCCTGTGGAAGAAATGAAATAATACAAATGAATATGTCTAGAAAAAGTTTTAGGCTCAAACCAGTACCTTTACTGCTATTATCTTTACTGCCAGAAGAAAAGCCAATGGGAAAATCAAAATATATCTAGAAACTTTAGAAAATATTTGTTTTCACAGAAGAGAAACTATGTTAAGATTGATGGCAGGTCAATACAAAGAGTGGTATCATTCAAGTGCTTCAGTGTCCCAAACAAAGTGACTGTCCCAAAGAAAGTATACTGAGTTTATAGAGGGTCTGTGAACTTTCGGAAGAACAGAAAGTGGGAGAGGGCAGGGTGGCAGGCATGGGGAAGTGGGAGGCAACAGGGGTTTGTTTTTGTTGTTTTTGTTTGTTTCTTTGTTTTTTGGAGGGGAAACTGGGAATGGAGAAATTTACATGTAAATAAAGAAAATATCTAAAAGAAAAAAAAATGTTCTAGAAGCAGAGCAATGGTTACTAAGATAACAGAGGAGACACCCACACACATTCAGAGAAAGCAGAGAGAGAGAGAGAGAGAGAGAGAGAGAGAGAGAGAGATTAAATGACAGAAATTATAAATGTAATTCTGAGAAACAAATTCAGATGTTTTATTACATTGTAGAAGGAAAATATTGTGAAATGTACATTAAAATACCCACGGAAGGAGTTGTGTTCTTTGACTTTCTGTTGTGAGATAGATATTATTGGAATATCCAGATCAAAACCTGCAAGGCATTCTGATAAATCCCATTGAGATACATAGATAGATTTAGTTAGTTAGATAGATGATAGATAGATAGATAAATAGATAGATAATTGCTAGATGCTAGATATGATAGAGAGAGATGATAGACTGATAAGTATTCTAATCACATCAATATTCTTCTGTTACTTAAAATGCACAATTCACAATGTTGTGAATATGCAATAATATGCAAATCCAGCATTTGTTTCTGGTATGACCATTCAATATTCTGGCCCTGGCATTCCTCTACACTGGGGCACAGAACCTTCATAGGGCCGAGGTCCTCTCCTCCTATTGA
>NW_022196914.1:45286538-45304574 GCF_008632895.1 Mastomys coucha | reverse complement strand
CCTCTTTCTCCACAACCTCTCCAGCATCTGCTGTCACCTGAGCTTTTTATCATAGCCATTCTGACTAGAACGTTTTTTGATTACTCATGAGTGAGATCATATGCTATTTGTCTCTTTGTCTCTGGCCTTTTCAAAGTATATTGTGATCTCCCATCACAGCCACATTGTCACAAATGTTGGATTTTATTCAGTGTTTTCATTGTTGAATGGTACCCATTCCTTGTATTCTACATGAATTTGTCTCTTGATAAGTAGATAGGTTAATTCTATATCTTAGTTACTGAGAATAGTAATAGAACAAACACAGAAGTTCAAATATTGCTTTGACATACTAACATTAGATGCATTAGATCCATTAGATGAATTAGCCAGTGGTAGGTGGTTGCATCACATTATATCTCTTACTCTTTATTTCTTTTTTTTATTAAATATTTTCTTTATTTATATGTCATATGGTTTCTCCTTTCCCAGTTTCCCCTACAAAAAAGAAACAAACAAACAAAAACAACAAGAACAAACCCCTGTTGCCTCTGCCTCCCCATGCTTGCCACCCTACCCTCTCCCACTTATTGGCCCTAGCATTCCCCTACACTGGGGCATAGAATCTTCACGGGGCCAAGGGCCTTTCCTCCCATTCATGATCGACTTTGCAATCCTCTACTATACACATGCTGCCAGAACAATCAGTCCTACCATGTATAGTCCTCGGTTTGTGGTTGAGTCCCTGGGAGTTCTGAGGGTACTAGTTAGTTCATATTGTTGTTCATCCTAAAGGGCTGCAACTCTGCTGTTTTCTTAATGGCTGTACTAGATTCTACTCCGGCCAAAAATACACGCCTCCATGCCACTTTCTCTGTGTCTTCCCCAGCCCTTCTCATTCTTTGCCTATGTAATAACATATTCCATTCTAAGTGGAGCAAGTGAAGTGGTACCTCATGCAATTTTCTTGCATTACTTTAGGAATTAGTGAGACTGAGAATTTTTTCATGTATCTGCCAGCCATTTGTATGTCTTCTTTGGAGAAATTTCTATAAAGATCTTATGCCCAACTTAATCAAGTTATTTATATTTTGCTATATAGAGACTGCATGCCAGATGTATAGTTTGCAAATATTTTCGCCCATTTTGCAAGACAGCTCTGCTTATAGATAATAATTCACTGTCCTGTGAAAACAAGAATTATCACTCATAAGGCCTCCAAGTTCTTTTGAATTAGAATTATTTCAAAACTTTGTAATCTTGAAATTAAAACAGCAAGTCATAAAAGCCTTTGGGACACTGTTCAAAAAACCTGTTGATACTATCCTATATTTCAGGCACTAAGCATGAAAACATGAGTCAGACCATAATTAAAGAGATAAATGCCAAAACAAAATGCATATTTGGCATCATTCTGAAGACGTTTCTGAAGGATGAGTTCATTTCCTGAATGAATAAGAGTCATCGTGATGCTTTGAATAATTATAAAATATAAAATTTGAAATCTATTCAGAACATTATAGAACCTAACTTTTTATACTACTAGGATAAACACTACAGGACTTTTCTCCAGATCTGGGTGTAGTTCTGTGACAAAGCATTTGCTGAGCATATGCAACAAGATCTTTAGATCAACCCTCAGCATCTAAAAAGAAAAAAAAAGCTTTACAATAAAACAAAAAGAATGAAGAAGTCTACTAGTGCCTAAAGAGATGACAAAACTCAGGTCATCTTCTTTCTAAATGATCTTACTTGATAGAAGTGTCTATAAAAAACATTTCAAAGTTCCTCCCTTGGTCTTAGCATATGAAAACAATCTCTAAGAAATGTTCATCCTTGGTGGTGAGTATTGAGTGGTACAGGCTGTGGGAGAAGGAACCAGCCAGAACTTAATGCTCAGTTCTATTCTGTCAAGTATTAACAGAAGTTTATAATGTGTTAGTTATTTGCTAAAATTTTTGTAATGTAAAAATGTTCATGTATTTAAAGAGAATGATATAATTTGTTTGATTTTTTAACACTGGAATAAGCAACACTTTTTTCCTTCATTAACAATAATGTATCTGAAAGAACATAGCAACAGAGTTCTGTGGATACTATCCACCTTTTCCATTTGAGACAGGATATTTCATTAACCTGGAACTCCCAATTAGAAGACTGGGCTGGTTAGCCAGTGAGTCTGACAGAATCATGTACCCCTCTCTCCTGTTCTAGGATCATAAGCATGAACCCTGTCCTCTACTCATGGGTCGTGAGTATTGAACTCGGGATTTATTACAGTGTCTTCCCTCCTGATAAAAGCTACATCACTGGATATGGTAGGACTTTAATAAAAGAGCTCCTAGATGTATGCAGTCATGAACAGGTCGGTCTGAAAATAAGCTCAGAGTACTAGGTATGGCATTGCTGGAAGCTAGGCTCCTGTTAGGTTCTACCACTACTCCAATAATTCTTAGCTTCATGACAGGTCATAAAACTTACCCTATACAGAATCTGGCAAAATGGCCTCTCAGCCTGTGTTCTCAATGTACTACTGGAGCATGATGTCCCTATGCCCCATTATCAATGGTTCCATGAGTATCTATATTGCTTGCATCTATAGTGTATATTATCATCAATATCTGCTTTATCACTGAGTGCATTTGAATCTGCTATCACAAAACTGGTTGGGCTTATTAATTCAGTAAACAGGTATCTCCTGAGTGTTTGCTTCATACCAGACATTGAACAAAGTACAACAGTACCAACATCAGTAATCAAGTAAGTCTAATACTGGTCCATGGAGAGCTTATATTGGGAGTTGGCAGAAGAGTGGCAAAAGAAAGAATTAAGTCAAAACAGTTACATACACACTCACTTTTGCCTGTTCATTCAAATCAGCAAAGGGGAAGAAAAAAGAGTTGGTATAGAAATGGGAGACAAAAAATTTAGAAATTAAAAAATTCTACCTGCCATTCTTTTTATTGATAAGACATCCTGAGGTAAACGTGAGCCACAAAATATGAAGTCTCAGTTACCACCTGCCACTCACAATGTGACCATCTCACTGCTGAATGATTGAGTGTTTTAAATGTATGACAACTGAACACAAGTCACCGTCTTCCTCTTATTCTCACTTGATTAATAGCAGTCTAGAAGACAAACAGTTTATGTTGCATTCGTTAAAGGTAATAAATATATGCTCCAATGTAATGTCTTTGTAATTGGACTTTCCAAGGATGATAATGTCCTACATGAATCCCATTTAAAAGAAAGTACAATCCATGTGTGCGCTGGATAACGGTCTATTAGGATGGAAATCCAAGTTCTTAGGTGTCCAAATTCCTGTCTTACTTCATAGGTCACCACATTTAAAAAAAGGCAAAGTTGGTGGGCTATGTCTTCTGCCAGATACCATAAAGTAAATTCTCTATTCTTTTAGCTATGTCTGCTAAGTATTGTTGATATCTTTAGCTCACCAAGCAAATTTTGAAAAGACAAAAACATTTTACCATTAAGACAGACCTTTCCTTGTCTGAAAGGATGCTGTATTTGATCTCAGAGCAATTCTTGATATGCATAAGGAGGATCCAAAAGAACCTTTGTCAGTGTCTCCACTATTTAGTTCTATTGGTAGATTGTCAAGATGAGGCATTTGAGTATTTCCTTCCAGCTTGTTTGCTTGCTGAACATGGCTAGCACTTCCATACAAATGAACTGAGTTAAAGGAAAAGAGTCTTTGGATGAATGTGCTCTATGTAATGAAAGAGAATCTTTGTATAGAAGGCAATTGCCTGCATAATTCAAGGCAAAGCTCACCTTTATCTCAATTATCTGGATCTTGGAGTAGGAGAAACGCAGTAAATTACTAAGATCATTGTATTATTTCTTCAACTCATTGTACCTTCACCCTCAATGGCAAAGAGTTTCTTATTATCTTTTTACAAGCAACTCAGATTCTAAACTAAATTGAAATAAATAACAAAACTAATGAAAGCATTATCATTCAAATAAAGATTTGATGACCCAGAGAAATATATTGGCCCAATAGCAAAATGATAGCTGTTGACTTCTGCATTGCTGTTGTATCACAGTATCATTTAATTGATATTCAAGAGCATGCAAAGCCATGCAACTTCCTCATAAACTGAAGTGGAAAATGCTGAAGTGGAGGAGAAAAACCAGAATGCATAAATAAAATATGAAAACTTTTGTCATGTTCTATTAGGAGTTTTTGTGTTAGCATCCTATTACATTAGTATTTGTTTTCACTAATATGGTATGAAAATTGCTGCAATGATTGCACGGTCATATCTTGTTAGGCAACTCAAACTCTTAAATTATATGATTCTAATATAAAATGAAAGAAAACTCTTAAATTATGAGAAGTTTCTAATGAGATGTGAAGGCCCAGTTGTAAAAAAGTTAAAGGTGTTTTGGTGTGATTTCTTCAAAGTGTTTTCTTTATAGGAACCAGGTGGTTACAGAGAAGACGAAATTGGGCTTGAGAACACTTTTGTTGGATTGTTTGCTAAAAGGTAAATTTCAAAAATATTTATGAATCAATATTATGAGTACTAGCCACATAGAGATAGGTAGCTATAGTTATTCTAGCTTTCTGTAAGAACCATTGTGTGTAACATTTCTCTTCATAGTTTGTTCTCAGAAGTTACTTTTAATGTATAGTTTAAAGAACTAGAAGTCAGAAGTTATTTTACTTTGAAGTTACTGCTGAACGACATGCTTGACATAGACTTTATGGTGATGAACATGGAGTTTGTTTAGATCAAGAGCAAGGGGTTCTTAGGGGAGAAAAGATTATTTAACTTAAAGTATTTCTAATGTACTAATATGTCACTCAGTAACCTAATTTATTAAAAACTTTGGATTCATCCAAAAGGTCATTTCCAGTCTGGGGATGTGAGTGTTCTTGTGGTATGAGAACTAGTGCTGTACCAAGTGCATGCTGATGCTGGGTAATTTTATTTTTACCAACAATATGTTTTATCTTATAGAATCCTGACAGAAAAATCAAATTTAGAGTTCAAAGAAATATTAGAGAAGTTTTTAAATGATTACAAAAGATATTTGCCCCTTTAAAAATAATGATTTCAAAATTCTGTAACTTGTCTTATTAAATAATACATTTGAGAAAGTATTGTCACATTTTCACATGTACATCAGTATAACATTTTATACACTCTTTTTTTTAACCCCAACAGTAACATTATCAGTGATGTCCAAGATGATGGTGGCTGTTTACAGGCCTTAGGTTAGACAATCTCGTTCTGACATCTATTACTTTTACAAAAGTATAAATTTATCATAACTGATTCTTCATAGAAGATAAAAAGGGAAACCATTTAATATTAGCTTCCCGAAATTAAAATATTAATTGAACTAGAATATGTTTTACAGAAACAAACTAAACATCCTGGCTTGAGGCCAGAGCAACATTTGTTTTTAATCTATTTTTTAATCTTAAGTATGGTACAAGTTTCTCAGAGCCAGGACACTCCTACCTTTCTCACTTGATACACCAACTCCAGGAGTCTCAGACACAAGTTCTGAACTCTTAAAAGACTTTCATGGGAACCATTTTAATGTAAATATCTATAAGACCATTTGGAGTTCTGCGAAGAATCACTAAAACAAATTGGCAAGAGTAGCAGATGAACTAATCATTAGAATATTTAAAATGATACAAGTTGAATTCAGTGCTCTTGGACTTAATCACATTCTATCCCACTTTGACCATACCTCTATTTCTAGTTGATACCTCTTCTCTTGTCCCAAGAAAAACAACTGGACTATTTCTGAGGCTATTAAGAATTGGGATATTTCCAGAACTCTGTCTGATCAAAAGATTAGATTGATCTTGAGGGAATAAAGTCAGTTTTTCCCATCCATGATGGAAAGCAACATGAAGGAGTACAGCTTGACTATCTTTCATACAATATAGACTTCTTCATTTTTATGCACTGCTGATCTTCACTGTTATGACCTTTATTCTTACCTGTGATTTAATTTTCACAGACAACATATTCCATCCTAAAGTTAATTTAAGCTTTAGCCTGGGTGATTTTTCTCATGTTTTTACTAACTTTCTTTAAATCATCCACACAGTGAAAATATAATGAGTGCCCAAGGCCCTTATCTTTATCCCAAACTAATAGTAGTATAAGCCACAAAACTTGCACTGTATTATCTCCTGCAATGAGAACACAGCCAGTCTAAACCAAATGCTTTCTTTCCTCAAAGCCTCAGCCATGCTTTCCTCCCCTCATAAATTAGCTGTGTTTAGAAGAAGGCTTGCCCACATTCTATAGATTATCTTGAGGAAAGGCTCCATCATCCATAATACATTTGGGCTCTTTCTAGTGGAAGATTTATATATTTTTTTATTGATGGGTTATGAATATTGACACAGGAGATATTCATTGTTTATTGAAGGCTTGTTTACATAAAAGATCTTCACAGGCTACCCCCTAAGTCTAGAGGTCCTACACCAGTGTCAGGGAGCTGTCTGGGTATTTTTTCCCACGTATTGCACTGCCATTCTATCAACAATAGAGGCCCATTAACGTTTGGCCCTTCAAGTTACTGCAGCCCAAGCCTCAGTGGCAGGACGTCTGCCCAATATGTAAAATAACGGAATGAATGGATTCCTTGGAAACAATGATAACAAGACCTGGCTGAGCTAACTGTGACAGCATGTGGTAATTTTCCAGCCCGCTGGCCCTGTAAAGGAAACTGGAACACAAAGCGTAGACTGCGGGGCGGGCCAGCCTGAATAGCTGCAAACAAGTGCAGAATATCTGATGATGTCATACGCACAGTTTGACAGATGGGGCTGGACAATTTTTCCCCCTTCAAACATGTTCTTAACTGTTTATATTCCATTGGCTTTCTCACTTGAGAAGTTCAATTCTGTAATCACCTGCTTGAAAGACTAAACAAACCTTAACTGTCATGTGCTTGATTCAAGTACTACCAGTTTTATGAAGAAAAATGATATCCATTATTAGTGGCTGAATGCTGAGGGGAACAGTGGGGGAGAGGGTGTTGCTTTGGATTAATGCATCAGCTCTGCTCTCAGCTGTGGGCCAGGTTTTCAGTCTAGCTCTGACTGAATCCTGCCATACACTTTGAATAGCATAATGAAGTATTGTTATTGCCCCAGTCTAGTCATTACATCAGGGAAACAGACATCTAAAGTTATCAAAACTGATTACTAGCTGAGCTTTTGTGTCTATAAAATAAATGCATTAAAAGAAGGTTTTCCCCCCTCAGTCTTACGGGTGTCCTATCAGAGTCGGATGTTTTAATGTTTATACCATTATGTGTCACTGTGTATAAGTTGGATTGAGGGTATGTGGACAGACAGTACTCTCCCCAAATGTGTTGATATGTAGATCTGTGTGTGTGTGTGTGTGTGTGTGTGTGTGTATGTGTGTGTGTTTAGGTTGATACATGCAAGAATGAAGACTGACAACATTTATAAAAATGAGACACAACTCAATTAAAATTCACCTAAAATAGTAAATGAACTGGGGTGCTCGGTTTAATTGCAGTGACACAGACTGACTTCTTTCCACCCTTTGAGGAGGTAGCTGCCTTGGGTCTCAAATGTCCTCAGCACTTTATTCATGTAGCTCTTGTTTACTTTCCAAGGAATTTATGTAAATATATGTAGGCTACAGAATAGGCCTCAGATCCAGCTCTATTCTTTAATCTTTTCATCAAATAGCTGACTAAAGAGAAATAGCCAAAGGACTCTGTTTATGGAGAAGTAATATCAGTTCCACAGAAAAGCGTGGCACAGTGCCGAACCCACAGACAAAAGCATCAAAATAGCACAGTAATAAGAATTAATGTTAAGATCTACAAAAATAGGTCTTTCAATCTAGGAAAACACCCCACACGAAACTACTCTCTCAGAGCTTTCCAGATAATTGAAACTTAACAGAAAACTATCCCAAATTCAACATCTCCCTTTTAGCTAAGCAAGATGCCATGCAGAAGAAAGGTAATATAAGCAAAAGAAACTTCTGACTAACAATATTGAAAATATGTTACATCCAACTTGAATTCCATCCCCAACAACTATGCTTATCTTTTAGATATGAATAAGGAATTTTATCCTGGATGCTCTTGACATTATTGATCTGTTCTACCAGTGACAATTGTATTTCACAGAATCATTCAATAATTATCACCTACTATATGCTTGACACTAGACTATCAATTTATTTTATTCAGATACTGAGGCTAGAATTTATACTTTATTTAAAGATAGCATAATTCCTTGTATAATGCACACTTGTAGCAAGTGCTCCTTTTCAGGGAAGGATTGTGGTTCAGATCTCCTACCATCCTTTGTAAGGTCATAGCTAGATTTGAGGACCTACATAGCTGCTACAAGCGGTAATGATTAATCAGCTCACCACAGGTCACACTGCTTATGGAAAGCAGTTCATCCTTGCCTCCCCCAATTTCCACTAACTAGCACCAAGGGCATCCCTCTACATGTTTACACCAGATGGAAGCCCCCATCTGCTACAAGAAGCCAAATTGTTTTATTAGTAGCTGTGGTGCTTACATCCCTACAGGAGACTAAGAAGGTGAGAGGAAGGAAACAAAAGGTGGGGACAGGAAACATGAACCCTCCACACTCACAAATCATAACCTGAAGCTAGCCACAAGCTGTTCCTTGACACCTACTTCTGATCCATCTATGTCAACAGCTTAAGTGGGACTCCCTGGGACCACAGCCAAGGAATTTAGTTGAGTAATTTTAGTTGAGTGTGATACTAGGTTTAAAAAAAAAAATCCAGAATACCAAGTTCTCACCATTAACACCAGTTACACCTATGTTAACACATTAACTTTCTCAAAATCCTCATCTAGGCCTTGGGGGCAGTAGAGCCAAAGAATAAGTCAGTAAGGTTAGCCAAAATAAGATTAGCTAAAACTACGAACAGAATAGTATTTCATAGTAAGTACATTTGAATTTGAATATTTGAAAGAAATTACATTTCTGGACTCAGTTGGGATGACATAAAAATATCACTAACAATAATGTCATAGTAAGTCAAAAGAATGGTCATACAATAAGCCAATGCTCATTCTATTAAGAGAGCTGGAGAATCAAGTTTTCCTCCAAACATACTTCAATCTGTAAATGTGCTTGTGCCTTAAACTTTAAACTCTAGCACTACCAGAATAGATCCTAAATATTTTCTTGGCTCTGTTGAGAAATTAAATTTATTATCAACAAAATTCATAAACATACTAACCATTTCATACAGCTATGCTTGATGTTTATCTGCAAGTTACAACTCAGTTCAAATAAATATTTATTAAGAATTTACCTATAAGTACTAAAACACATATTTTGTGTGCAAACAGCTTGCCGAACTACCTACAATAAACGTGCAGTAGGGGGCATGTTATACATGTGTATATGTGTTATGTGTGTTCTGCACATAAAATCTAAAAGAAATAACTACTAGTGAAAATTCTGGGATTTGGAAGATTATGTGCTGATTCTGAGCTTTGGTTAAAATGTGAGCCAACCCTTAGAACCTTCATTGTCTGATAATGAAGCAAAATATCTTTTACAATTTTTCTGCCTTGGAAAATGTCCCTCAGCTCTAAGTTTCCAGTGCTTGTTTCCTGCACATTCCTGAATTTCAGGACTTGTATTCTCACTCTTCTTAAGTGTTTTAAAATATAAATAGACTTTTGCACTTGATCATTTGAAAGAAAGAAAACTTTGTTAAGTCTACAACCAAAATAGTATAAGCCAAAATTTGGAAGCCAAATCAAACATAATTGAAACTAATAATAATATCTGTAGGTCCTGGAGATCAGTTCAAGAAAAGAAAATTAGGCAAAGAAACTTAAAGACAGAATCATAGTTTCATTTAATTCCTACTGGTTGTTTAGCACAAGTATTTGAGGGGGCTATAAGCTATTAGAATACTTAAGTTTCCTTTTAACTGTGCCACAGTAGTTACTATGGGGTAGAAGTAGCAAATGTATCGAGAAGGCTTGAGAGGGTGGGAGAGCAGCAGATCTGTTTGTGTAGATTTCTAAGTGTGCTTCAAGATTCAGTAGCATGTTCTGTATCTTTTTTTATTTATAGAATATAAATATTATCAATATCTCAAAATTCTTATTGCAGCAAATAGAATGTGTTAACATTAATTTATATCCTGCTATTAACAACAACAACAAAAAAAGATAGTAAGTTTTTCTTTCCTCAACAGCAAAATAAAATGTCTGGCTTTTACAATTATTCTTACTCATGAAGTGCTGTTTGTATAAAGGTGCAATATTTGAACATACTGATACTATCTTTTGCTTATTTGTCTAAAATATCAATAACTTGAAAGGCAAAGTTGAGGCATGGATGAAACCATGGGGTGGACCTCATATACAAGCCTCGTGTTCTGTTCCTATTCTGTTCCTTGCTCATTTAGTGCCCTCAAATAAGGCAAAGAGCTTTGTATCAAGCTGCCCCTAGAACAGGATGGCTAAGTAGTTCCTCAGTGTTAAAGCCCTCTGTTGACTTCAAAACTCAAGTTTCAGTAGAAATATTTTAGATTTTTATGGTTATTAATAATCAAAGTCAAAAGCTATTGATAATAAACTTTTAAAGTATTTTATTCAAATAACTTGGCCAATTTTTACAAGACTATTCAAGATCTCTTAGAAATTCCTTTTTGAAGAATTTATCTATAGTTTTATTTGCTTGTTTTATTAATCCATGTGATACATAATGCCTGCACTCTGAGTGAACTTACTGATGTCACTGAATATTCATATGCTTTCCAGACAAATTAGAAAAGCTAGAGAACAATTCTAAGTTTACAGTATTTATTAAAAATATTCTTGCCAGTGGTGGTGCATGCCCTTAATCCCAGTACTTGGGAGGCAGAGAATTTCTGAGTTTGAAGCCAGCCTGGTCTACAGAGTGAGTTCCAGGACAGCCAGGGCTACTCTGTCTCGAAAAACCAAAAATATATATATGTATATTTTTTTCTTGAAATCAATTGACCAATATTCACATGTCATTTTCAAAAGACAAACATAGAGACAAGACTGCATGATTACAACCGCAAGAGGCTGCAAAGCAGTAACTATAAAAGGGGAGCACAAATGATGTACACAGAGAACAGGACAGGCTCTGCTTGAGAAACAACAGCAAAGTTTCATGAAAGAAGAGGAAATAATACATATTTCGCCTGGAGGATAACTCAATTTGCAATTAGAAAAGTTCTCTTCAGGATGAGTCTGCCAATAGCTTATAAATTAAAGATCTGAATGGCTTATAATTATGATGTAGCATGACCCATTTATAGAAATTTCATTTCATATAACATGGTTTAAACAGTAATATGATGAAAAGTATGTAGTCAAAATATATGTGAATGCTTTCATTGCAAATGATTTTTATTGCTGTCATTTTTTTAATTAGTCGCTATAATGGAATCATGGGCACTTCTTCAAAATGTAAAATACATGTGCATATATATATATATATATATATATATATATGATAAATAATAAGATCTATTTGTTTTAGCTGGACACAATGTAAGTTCCCTGTAGTATTCTGGCAGGTGTGTTAACTCAACCATCAGGGCCCCTCAGGTTCATGCAGACCGCCAGGGAAGGACAACTCCTAAGGAGCCTCCTTCCCAGGGCACCATTCTTTGGAGTCTTAGAGGTCCTCTTTAAAGGATGAGGTCCCTCACCCTTACCCCTCTGCCCTCCCCAGTCTGAGTCTGGGCACCATTAGTGCACTGGAGCAGTAATTTCACTAAATTGTACCTTACTGGCCCCTATTACGAAAGGAAGTGTGAATACTGCCAAAGCCCTTTCGTAACTGGCAATGGAATCACAGGTCAGAAAACATCTTTAGCAAGCATAAATTATTAGGCTCACTATAAAAGAGAGCTGACAGATGAAACAGGCATTTCCATGAGTGAACAATACAGCTTCAATTCAAAGACTACTGATTGGGTGTTCAGCTTCCCAGTATAAACAGCTATTCAAATTTTAAACTGTAACCATCTGAATAAAGAGGATTGCCACGGACACCTCGGGTTCTTCTGAGTGCTTCAACAAGGGATGTGATATAAATAAAATGTCAACCCATAGGTTGAGTATTCCTTCTTCCCAAGGGTACTTCATAGCCAATGAAACAGAAGGCCAGTGTTTTAAACCATAGGCCATCCCAGGACCATGGAGAGCTGAGTTCCCCTAATAGGTGCCCCAGAGCTTTGCTAGGAGATGGTCACTGAGCACATCAGCCTCCCTCTCCACCCACCCTGTCAGTCTGAGTCCTTCCCAGTCTTCCCTTTTGTAAGATGTTATCTGTATTCATGGGGCGAGGCTGGTGGAGATGAAGTCACAAAATGTGTAATTATAAGCCTCAGAACAATACAACGCATTCTACTCATAAGAAAAGTAGACATTGCTGGCTTCTTGTGGAGACACCACAAAGGAAGATTGCCCCCGGAGATAATGCAAGATGCAGCTAGAGAACAGCACGGTATCTGCTTTGGTGAAAGACTGAAATCCTGGAGGATTTAAACCTCCTGTTGAGAAACTGATAAGAACCTAAGACCAGTCTTTGGCAGCTTGTAAATCTCTGATTCAGTTGCAGGCATTGGCAGTCTGAATAATGATGGGAGACTCGTGAGTATCTAGTGCATGCTTAAAGTTTAATTCTCTCACAAATGGGACACATTAGTTAATAGTTCAGATATTAAACACATAGACTTACATTGAGACTCCTTGAGTTTGGTAAGATCTAAAAAGCAGTTTTAAGTACAAATAACAGAGAGTTATCTATTGTAAATGGCCTAAAGGACCTTAGGTCTGGGCCATCTCAGAAGACGTACATGCTAAGCACTCTAATCACAGCCCTGTCTGTTAGGCACTGGATTGGGTCTCATATTCTACACAAAAAGGAAACCTGTAACCACAGAAATTTTGCTTGTTAATGGTAGCTTCGGGATTAATTTTCTAGTATTTGACACTGGAAAGCCTACCAACACTAATGATTCCCACTCCTATATCTCCCAGATCTGTGGAGAACCAATTGTCTTTAATGAACAAATTACACAACCAATTCATTTACAGATCTAGGCAGGAGATACCTAAATTATAGCATGCTTTCTCCTCATCTTGATGTGTTTGCTTCATATAATTGTGAAAAATATATGTGGAAAAGCTTGCTATTTGAAAAATCTACCCTCAAAGATTTCTCTATATTGATTTATGCTACAAAAGCAAATGGGCCTCTCTGCCATGAAGTCCAGTTTTCTCACTTCCATGCCTCTGCAAGGATGTTGGTTACACTGATTTTATGTGCTAAGAATAAAATCATCTGTGTATTAACAAGCAAAGAGTCCTGCTGCTGAGAACTACTGTGAAGTATGACACTAAAGGAGGGGGGATTTTAAGAAGAAGAAAACTGAATACATGTGCAATTAGATATGCTTTTGATGACCTGTGATCTCAGGCTGAGCTGTCTTCATTCAGTCCCCTTCCCATAACTACAGTTGTAGTAAGAGTCTATCTGAATTAAGGAGCAGCTCCAGGCCACCATTGAGAACTACTGGAGAGAAGTTACAGGTTTGAGTCTCTTATTATTAAAAGCACTCGAACATCATCAGGAATAGTGCCACCTAAAATCCAGCCTGCAACTGGCCAGAATGGGCTGAGTCTAATGCCAAGTTCAATCCAGTTATTGACATATGGTCATTTTGAGGATAAATTTTCAGTTTTTGCAATTACTTCCTATGATTCAAGTGGACAAAATTTTCTAAACCAATGATTTAAACCCATGTTCATATCTTACTGTACTAGAGTTTATTGTATTAAAGTTCTTTCTGCTACATATAATCAAATGAATCAAATCAATACATGTTCTTATCTAGAAGATTTTTCAGAAAAAGAGACATGTATAGTATTATCCATTGATTATCTAAGCACTAATTTTTATGGACAAGGCAACTATGTGGTAAATTTTATACCAAAATGTAATTTTATCTCCTTGCTAAAATAACTTTAAATCAGCTGCATTTTCTCTGCCCTAAAATATTTGTATCTAATCTACATAGGGGCTTGTCCATTATGTTCCAAACTTCCATTGTACTTTGCCATAATGATTACCATCCTTGGATTACAGATACTCAGTATTTTTCTTCTCTTTTTATCAGTAGTTCTTAACTCTGAGCAAATGAAATTCAGAGCGTGGCAGTATTTACACTTAATCTATGTTCTTGGGAGGCTGAAGCAGGAGGATTGCAAAGTTCTTGAGATAAATGGGTAGGCACTAATCAAAATATTTTTTTCATTGAAGTTGAAAAGCTCTTGCTCCAAGCCAATATCACTTAGTGCTCTCTGTGTTAGCAAATGTGATAGATGTGGGAAGAATGGTGTCACATTGTTGTTGCTTTTTTTAAAGGTCCAACTTTACTGGGCTCTCGTTAGATAATAGTAGTTCTCCAATACTTTGCTCTAGAGTAAACAAGACTACTCTCTGTTGTTTCAAGTAAAATAACAGGACTTCAAATTCACATTGAATAAAAAAGTGATCTGCATACTATTGTCATGTCCAGCTTATGACTTTGCCAGCAAACATTATACAGGGATTTCAGAAACCTTCCTCCTTTGAAGTTATCCCTAGACAATCGGGTTCTAAAAACTGATAAAATTATGGAATTAGTTCAGTCTTTCTTTGCAAGTCTAAAGCACTATCTCATTTTAGATAGGTCCTCCAAAACATCACCTGAATTCCTTTAAAATGTGAGTGCATTCAGAGGGCAAGCTGATATGACCCCCTATCTTCCCTGGTAAAGAACACAAAGTTGTTCATGGATAAAACTTATCTCACTAACAGAGAAATGATGACTTTTAAATTAGCTCATGCCAAAATGGATTAAAACACGAAGATATATATTCTCTTTTTATAGTACAAAGAGCAAGTGGGTATGTCTAGAGATTATTATTTCAATTGCATATCAGGCTCTAGGAGAAACATCAGAGATGTTATTTTAACCAATACCACTATCACAATGAAAAATCCACATGTGATTGTAACAACATTTAAATACTATTTATATATCAGTGATAATAACATTGGATTATTATAGGATGCAAATGTCTTCTTCTCTCCTGTTCCAGACTTCAAGGCAAATTTCTTTCAGTTAGAGACAGAATTCACAGAATACATTGACACTTTCTCAATAGGAACTATTGATGATACTTCGATATTTAGTATTGTCCCTACTTTTCATCTTCTCCAGGTAGGAACCAGGATTTTCAACCTACTCTAAAAGGACAAGGCACCCAGCCTTCTGAGCCCTTTAATTCTACTCTACTGGGGTTTAAAACTCATACACAGCTTAGGTGGTTTCCCACAGATTTCTAATTTTTTATACTCCCCTTTACTCCTAATAAAACTTTGGTTCTAAGTATGAAGGTACTTAAGTATCTTCTGTTTCTTTATTTCCCAACCTCATTGTTTCTCCTTGAATCACATCTGTTTGAAAGTCATTTGATATTTTCTAGACATCCACATCTTTATAGTGAGAATGTTGCCCATTTCTTGAAGTTATTCTACTTTCAGGCTCTCTGTCTATCTATCTATCTATCTATCTATCTATCTATCTATCTATCTATCTATCTATCTATCTATCTATCATTTATCTATCTCTGTCTCTCTCTCATTCTCTCACTTTCTTATGTCTTTTATACTTTCTTTGTTCTCTTGGTAAATGTCTTCCAACCCTTCCTTTCCTTCCCACTACTTCCTGAAGAAATTAATAAATATCTATACACTCCCTTTGTTAGCATTCCATCATCCTCGTGCCTACTCCTCACCCCAGCCACGGTTGCACATTTCCTGAAGTAAATTGGATTACTCACTGTATCCAATTGTCATTGACAGACATTCAAGTTCATATCCCCTCAAGCCTGTTTGAATATATTGGCTTGAATTTCAACTTTCAGAATTTCATTTGACAAGCCACTATTTAAATCCTTATGAATGATAATAATCCTAGAAATGACTCCTACTTAAAGTATATTTCACTTGTGGAGTATATATATTATCTAAATAAAAAGTACATTAATGACAACAGAAAAACATAATTACTTTCATTTTATTTTGCATATAAAGTCATTGAGGTGAATACTTCCTTGTGACAAAATAGAGCAGGAAAAATATAAATGTGTAACTCTCAGTTATTTGCTGAACCATAATAAAAGATAAAAGTTCTTAAATTCAAGGAATTCAGTAACATCTTATGCAGTGACTTACCATTTCCTTCCTTGAAATGATTATAGTGAATATTTGTTCAAGAAATTCTAAGATAGCTCATGTATGTCATACTACCCAAAGGAGGAAATGTCAAATGATAGATAATAAGAAAAATGCCATGAAGAACATGACCCACTGAGGTGATTAAAATGGAGTTTATCCATTTAGATATAAAATTTAAATGGAAAATTTTGACTTAATACAACCTAAAAATGAAAACTCTCTGGAGATGCATCTAAGATCTGAACCTATGCTTTTTGAGAGCACGGAGATCAGAATGAACTTTCTTTCACCCCTGTCCTCACAGCGCTGGTCCTGCCTTGAGAGGTTATGTCATAAGAAGAAAAAGTGAAATAAAGAATTAAACACAAATATTCATATTTCATTCAGGAACTTGTGGGTGGAGGAGTTGATAGTGATTCTTCAGTTAGATATACAGCATCACAAATAAAGTGTGCATATGGTAGAGAAAACAAGAAAAAATATAAACCACCTTTCAGCTAGAAATAGTTTTGGTTATAGTTGATGAGCATTGTAACACTCAGCATTTAGGCAGGATGCCTCTAGAAGCATCTCTTGCTTTAGTACACACTGATATTTGCCTTGGTTTCATGCCCACTTGACCATTTGAAACACATTAAATAACTTTGCTTATGTTTTCGCAGTCTTCTCCTTATAAGGTGCCTGGTCCCTTCCAACAGATACTTCTTCATTTCTAGACATTGGCTATAGCTACTGATTTACTTAGAATTCCCACTCATAAATAGGTAAAGTGTTTGTTCATACTGTCTCAATGATAATTCTTTTTCCTATTCTTATTAGAATTTTCAATATCATTATCATTACAATTTTATTATTTTTATTAATCATTATTTATATCAATGTGTCACTGAAATCATAGAAATATTATTTCTTTCTCAAGTCCAGTAGCTATTCACTCCATCTTTGACTTCTAATACCGTATCATGTTGAACTTCTGTGACATAGTAAAGAAAATCTGAGTGCCCATTCTCCCATGTTGCATTCACTTATTGTGTAAGTCAACACGTTGTTCTTCTGAGTTCCTCTCAATACACTTAGGAAGCCTCATTAATAAAAATCCTGGAGCTAAGAAGATTGCTCAGTAGGTAAAGTGCTTTGCACACAAGCATAAGGATCAAAATTTGAATCTCCATCAATCACATAAAAGCTGAGGAAGGCATTATGAATCTGTAACCTAATACTGCAGAGAGAGAGAGAGAGAGAGAGACAGGAAGAAATCATGAGTTTGAGCTCAGCTGGTCTAGCCAAAACAGCCTACTGCAAGTTCAGTAAGATATATTACTCAAAAAATAAGGTAGAAAAGTAAAGAGGGAGATACCTGGTGTTACATGTGTTCAAATGTGGTACTCATTTTTAATAAATTCCAGCATGGGGTTACTACTGGCTCAATGGTTTATTTTCCTGAATGAAAGATACACACATAGCCTTTACATTTTAATATGCCTTAACATACATGATAGCTGAGCAACTCCCTAACCTCTATGCTGCTAGATAATTCCAAGTTACTTCTTACTGATTTCTATGTTCCATCTTGGCTGCTCTTATCTCCAATTAGTCAGATGTCTGGACAATGTTTTCTTGGCCCAGAGCCCAGGGCATTCTTCTTGTTTCTCTACCCCATAGAGGCCTCTGTCTCTCCTCTCCTCTCTCCACACTCTCCTAAAGCCTAGGGAATCTCTCCCTCCCTCCCT
>NW_022196914.1:45242056-45286463 GCF_008632895.1 Mastomys coucha | reverse complement strand
CCTCCCTCCCTCCTTACTCCCTCCATCCCCCATCTCTCTCCTCCCTTGCATCCAAGCCAGGAAACCCTAAATCCTGCCTCCATCTCCCCTCCCCAGCAATTGGTTGCTGATATCATTGTTTACCAATCACAATTAACTGGCTGCAGGTTCCCATAAGGTACATGTAAACCCTCTTGCACAAACTGTTTTGGGGGACCCAATGAGCATTTGAATACAAGCAGCTACATTTCCCCCCCTTTTGTCCAATTAGAAAGACTCTTTTCTCTCAAATATACATTGAACACAATTATAGCAATTACATAAATTGTAACTTATAATATTCAGTCCATCGTATTTGGCAATTTAGATAAAATATTCTATCATTTATCCTTACTTAAAGAGTTTACAATTCTGTACCTTAATTATGTTTGATTTTAACTTGCATTACTACCTGAAAACTGTCCTTTCAAATCTAGAACACCTTTAATGCTAAACAACTTAAGTTTAATTATGATAGTATGACTATCTAGTCTTGAATCCCATCAGAGATCTGTGAAGGAATTAAATATTACATGAATATGAAGGAAACATAAAGACATAGCTTCCAAAATGTATACAAATTGTAGAGACAGCTAACAGCATGGACAGTCCCCAATATTCCATATAATGATGGAGTATCTGTCTTCACTCTTCTGGCCCAGAACCATTTGACAGACATTAAGTGAAACAGGAATTATGAAGCTTACCCTGTATTGGCCGAGCTTAGCAGTCAACTGTCCTGCATCTGCTTGCCCTGTACGTACAATATTTTGTCTGCAGATGAAATTAGCACGTCTTGTCCAGTGGCTAGCTTGTCATAAATTGGAGCAACTCCATATGAAGATAATAATGCTCAATATCTTCTTGTAGTGGGATGGAGGTACTGTCAGGATTAGACATATATCCTAGTCAAAATATCTATTAATAATAAAATGATTTTAAATGCCATATTCTATGGATTTCTGGTGTTTTTGAAGACCATCTATATTTAACTGAATTGTTAAACATTCATTATCTTAGCTATTACTACTTGAACAATCTTGAAAATGGTTTACTGTAATTAAATCAGAATCTAATATTACCATTAGTTTACTATCTGACCTTTAATTTGCATTACTTAATCATCCTAAACAATTTGTGATAGCAGCTATTAGGTCTGGGTCTAAGCCTTGTATTTCTAAATGAGTTCCATAGGCACAATGCCTATCATAGAGTAGCAAAATTAAATTTAAATTTTGTATCAATATACAAAGATTTATGTCAATGAAAACCTTGAACCTGTTTTAATATTTAATTCTCTACCAAAGTAAGAAAATAGAGCTTCAATTCTGCACCAAAGTGTAAAGATTTCTATCAATGTAAGATTATGACTATAAAATGTTTTAAGTGTGCATTTAGTAATCCATCCCGTATATCTAATTTCTTATAATATTACTCTATCTGCCTTTTTTCTCTGCAACCCACATCCTTTTTCCTAAGAAAGAAAGGCTAGAGAAGAGGAAAGAAAGGATAGAAATCACTGAATTTAAGCTCTCCATTTAGTTTTCTCCCTGACCAAAATTATGACCATGTCCAACTATCCCTTAAAATGACAACTTACCTATAATTTATAAAATAACCATGACCAAATATCTAAACCCAAAGAATTGAGATGACTGCACAACTTCTTCCTGCTGAATTGGGGCAAAGAAATGTTTTAGGGAGTGAGGAGAGGTAGAAAAATTAGAAAAAAATGGTTAGACTTTAGAAAGCTAGCTTTAGCATTTATTATCCAGTCTTTGTATGTTTAAGCAGTTCAAGAGACTTAACTGAAGTCCTGACTGGATTTGTCTAAAAGACTGGGTAAACCAAGGTCATCAGTAATCAGTGGCCACTCCTGAAGCTATTCTGGGAGCAAGTCTCTGGAAACATCCTCAGGTGAGGCTGAATCCAGCAGGGAGCTGGAACAGCAGGTCATCTCAACATCCCTGAGGATGAATCTTGTTAGAGCTGCACCTTGATGTTTCATTCTATAACATATGAACCTTACAACTAAATTTTTAGTTCTATAAAGATATGTGTATGGATTGTGCAAGCTGCACATTCAAATAACTGCATACACAACACAAGCACACAGGCACACACACATACACACACACTAAGTTAAACTTAAAAAAATAAAATCCAAATTGTCATAAGAATAGTTTTTCTGAAAGTGCCTAATAAACTGTGTTACCTTTAATGAATTAAAGGAAGACAGGATAGAAGATGGAGTTTTAGACAAAAAAAATTTCTAATATGGAAACAGGAGGGTAGTGGTCAGAAAATTCAGAATTTCTCAAGATTCAAGCATCTGACAAGAATATTAAAAAGATCAAATTGATTCAGGACCCTCTTACATTTCATTTCCCAATCCTAATTTTATTCTCAGAATGCTTTTACAATTATTTGGTCTTAATACCTACTCTGATACAATATATCCTTTAGAGTCATTAAGAATTCTTTTGGGATTGAGTTGGTTGATAAGGAAAAAAATCTGTCTAACTGTGTATGCATATATATTATGCAAACATATATAAATCCTTCTTGCACAGTAAAACCAATAGGTAAAACAAAAGAGAATTTTTATATCTGACTGACATGATACCATTTCATTAGTTTTCTGTTGAGGTATCATCTAAATTCCACCCCATCTGTAGACACTCATAGCTTTTTGCTATGAACATAAAAACCCATTAGTGCTGTCAGGCCGATCACATCCGCAAAAGGTCAAGCTCCATTGGAGAGTGTTTTTCTGCATCATTTGTCATTTTCTTAGGGTCTCTCTCACTCCATCCTCAGTGTATGTTCCCCTCACATTGGGCTTGACATCAACTCCAAAAGCATGTTTACCCTTCTCACTCGAAATATATGCAATAAGGTAACTTGAATAATTAAATATAGTTTTTATAAAAAAAATTACCTGTGATGTTAAATTGTATCAATACTTGTTTTTTTTCTTCTATATCATTTGTAATTTCTTTCCAAATATGTCTAAGCAAAAATGGACCAACATTATTAATTTTTAATGAAATAAAAATAGAAAGTTCTCTGTAATCTCCTTTAAAAAGAATGAAAGAGCTAGAAGGCTCACTTTAAAGAGTTCTTTGGAAATGAAAACCTCTGCCACTCAGTTATATCTAGTGTCTTCTTAATATTCATAAATGTGTGAAGAATTCAGTGGTAGGGCCCATGAAATAATAGTTTCAAATTATGATATGACACACATTCCATTTTGATTCAAAAAAGTTGTTTTGATTGTTTTTAATTGAAGGGAATTGATGGCTGAGCGAATACCTCTTCTTTACATGCTATTGTCTTAGAATTTCATAACTTCCTACCCGAACTAAGTGCTCACCATTTCCCAATAATGCCATTTTCTTCTATTTCTAAATCTAGCCTTTTCGTCTAGATCATTGCAGATATTCAAAGAGCTATTTTTGTAGAAAGATTTTATTCATATAATTTCCTCTACAAAAATAAAAACACTCTACAACTTTCCAAATATTCTCATGTGCCATCATGTACATCTCTGGGGTAAGAAGTATCTTGTGCTGGTCTGCTTTTGTTTGTTTGATTGATTTGTTTGTTTGTAGTTTGGTTTGGTTTTGATAGAGGAGCAAGAGATTTAGAAAATGTTCCAGTTTTACAGCTTCAGGAAAATTCCTTTGAACCTAATCCATAGTGGTTTGTCCTAGTGTTCTTTTGGATTTTGGTGGACATTTTTCTACTGCTATTTTTTAATAAAAATGTCATAGATTGCTGTCCTTCTTATGACAAAGGATTCTTAGTGATCTTAAGACACTCAGGAGCACGTTTAGAACAGGGCATCATCAGGACCCTGAAGGCCTTTTCTGCTTCAGATTCTATATAGCCTAGAGGATGACCTACGCCTTCACTGAAGGGTTGTGAAACACATGAGACGTCAATGGCTGTATTTGCCTTTTAGAAATATCTCTACCTTGAGCCTTTGAGATGGCTTGTAAGGCAAAGCCATATGCCACTAAACTTGAGAGTTTATCTGTGAAATGGGATGATCATGTCACCTAATGTGATTTTTTTTTAATACTAAAGGACGTCTCAAATAGGGGATGTTTGGTGCAGTACCTGAAACAAATATGTGGCAGATAGCATCGCTTAGAGTTTGGGGAGTTCATTCCTCAGAAGCCTCATAGTAGAATGACAGAACATAGCCCTGAAAGTTGTCCTCTGACCTCCACACATGTGTTGTGGAATACACACCTGAACTTGAGCATTTGCACACACACACACACATACAAGCACACGTGCATGCATGCATGAATAAATTTGAAAAAATAAATCCCTGCTTTAACACAGCAAATGATGGCCTGTGGGTATGGCTCAGTGACAGAGCATGTGTCTAGAACATATTAAGCACCAGGTTCAAGTCCTAGCTCCACCAAAAATAAAAACATTAAAAACCTGAGCCTATGATACAAATGGACTTCCCTGTCCAAACTGTTTCCAGCAACTCCATTGTCTAAAGCTTCTGAACACTGTGGCTAAAATTACTTTCCTGTCACTGCTTGTGAAATAAATGCAAGAAAGGATTCCTGAATTGTATCCTAGGATTATTCACATCTTCATGGAACAATAGCTGCCATTCCCTCACTCAGTTAAAGCATGCTATTTTAACAAGTTGACATTTCAAAATGTCCAAAATTTATCATTTTAATGGCATTAGCCATCAAGTCTCATGTCCAGCTTCCCAAGACACAACTCAGAAAATCATCAAAACCTAACCATTCACACAGTTAGATTTTCTGGCTCAAAGATGAGAATGTCAAAGCCAAATACAATGGCACTTCCATTCCCCTGAGAAATTCTAAAACAAAGCTGTTCTTAAAACAGAGAGTGCTTAGAAACCCTCTGAATTTGTTGATCAGGCAGGAAGCACTAGCCTAGATCTTTCTGAATGAAGAATTACTACTGCTTTGTAAAATCAGCATGTCTCTTGTGTGACACTGATGACCAGCTTGTCTGAACAGTCCCATAGAGCTCTAGATACCGTGTTCTGTGTAGTTGTCAATCTCCCACTCACTTACTGTCTGCTTGCCACTCCAGCTCTGCCATGGTCCCTATGCACCAAGCAATGCTATGTATTCTGCTTTGAGGACAACAGTAAACATCCTGTGTTCATTTGTTATCCTATTTATCTTTTTACAATCCATTAGGTAACATTATTAAAGATTAAAAACAAACAAACCAACAAGCTTAATAGCCTTAGCTCCTTGACCTTAAATGTGAACTGTGAATAGGCAGAGATAGGTTTGAAGAATATTTGCTGCTTAGTAAACAATAGGTACTAAATGATCAAATACTTCCAAATCTTTTTCCTTCTACTTAGACACACTTTAAAGTATAAGTGAATTTGCCAATCTTCATCCAGGAACTAGGTGTTCCTAGAGGGCCAAAAGCTTTGTATTCTCATGATCAAACACACTGGTATTTGGCAGTAGAATAAATGAATAACTATATCCTACTAAAATTAGAAAGTATGTTAGTTTGCACTAGCCTGTTCTATTGGCTGGTTTTGTGTAAACTTGACACAAGCTTACAAGTCATCAAAGAGGAAAGAGCCACAGTTGAGGGAATGCCTCCATTAGATCCATCAGTAGGGCATTTTCTCAATTAGTGACTAATGGTGCAGGCCCCAGTTAAAAAGCAGGCTGAACTAGCCATGTGAACCAAGCCAGTAAGTAGCACCCCTCTATGGTCTCCGAGTCAGTTCCTGCTTCCAACTTCCTCTTTGGCTCTATTTGAATTCCTGTCCTGACTTCCTTCTATGCTAAACAGCAATAGGAAGTGTAAGCCAAATAAACCCTTTCCTCCCTAACTTGATTATTTGGTCATGTTATTTCTTCACAGCAATAGAGACCCTAAGACACTTGCGATTATACAGAGCCACAGATTGAATGGCTTGAACAGTAAATATATTAACTCGCAGTTCTCTAGATAAGAGCTCCTAATCAAGGTGATGACATTCTAACTTCTGAGAGCTGTAAGGGAAGAATCTTTCTGTCTTCCCACTTTAGTCATTTCATTGCTTCGCTTGGTGGATACTTCTAAATCCAACTTAAATTAACTGCATTTCATACTGGATTATCTCAGTAAAGAATCTATCTCCAAATGTTAGAGAGAGCCCTAACTAAAGGTGACAGAGGTGCTTCTCACACAGGGTACAGCTGGCCAGTACTATAGTCCATTTTTAGAAGGGCATCATCTGATGAAGGCAATACACAGAGAATAGAAATGCATGGGCATGAGCTGTGTCCAGAAAGGTAGACATAGGTTTTGTCCCTGATGTGTGACGTCACCTCATGTGATCAAGAAGTTAAATCCACTAGAAAGTAGCTTCATTTCTACAGGACACTCAGAACTCTAGACTGTACCCTACCAAAGGAGGCCTGCAATAATCAAAAGTAGAAAAATGTCCTGGCATTATATTTATAACTCTTTTAATAACACCACTTTGTAGAAGCCATTAAGAATATTCTATGTCCTTCCCAATTACTCTCTCCAGACCATATTTGCCTTGGAAAATTGCCTTCCATTCATAGGACAACTCAGCTCAGTGATTCTTAAACTGAGAAGGGAGAAATTCTAAGACCTCAGTGTCCTATTATTAAAGAATAACTTTATGTAACTTTAAAACATTTTTATTCTCTTTATCTCTCACTTCCTTTTTCAGTTTTGAACAGGACCTAACATTGTAGTCCAGGCTGGTCTAGAACTTACCATGTGTCCAAAGCTGTTCTTAGACCTATAGTTTTCTTCTCAAGTTCTGGGATTAAAAGTATGCATCATCATACCCAGATAAACCATTACTTCCTGGGGGACAGAATAAAACTCTTCCTCTAATATAAGTTTCTACAACACTATAGAGAGAAATATACATAATCATCCCCAGGCTTCTAGGCTCAACCACAAATGGCTCTCACACTAATAGAAGAGCTGTCATTACCTAACTTGCACATACCCATGCTGTCTTACAGAGGCATGGTCTCTAGTTCCTTATTACCCATCATGGAGGACTTCTGCATGTCATGAATTGAGCCCTTTTCTGGGACCCTGTTCACCTCTCTCTGTCTTTCTGTCTTTCTGTCTGTCTCTGTCTGTCTCTCTGTCTCTCTGTGTGTCTATCTCTGTCTCTCTCCCTTTCTCTCTCTCTCTCTCTCTCTCTCTCTCTGCTGCATCATGAATGTCTGTCAAGAACATTAGATCAATTAGATCAAATGTGGATGCATACATCATAATAGAGGCCTAGAAGAGATTCAAGTGGGTCACCTTATCCACTTTCTTTTTTAGCATAGGGTCTATCTCCTCTCTCACTTTTTTCTTCATCTTGTTTGTGAAGCAGCAGCATCAGTGATTTGGATCCCATCATCTCTTCTACAAATTGGTTTCATTCCCTAGTCGACCTTCCTGTTAATTTTTCTCCAATCTTTCATATGCTTTTTGCTCAAATCTAAATCCAATATTTCTATTCTTATCTTTCTTAAGTAATGAGAATTGTCTTTTCCTCTCTAGGAGACTCCCAAGGTGTGTATAGAACAGCATTCACATTTTCATATGCTTCCTGTGATATATTAAAAATTTATCTCAGATTCTAAAGAAGACAACCTGATTTTAATTTAAATATATACACAATTTTGTTCTGTCTTAGGAATACCTTGGATGTTTATTTTCAATATTTGTCTTCCATGGAGAAATGTAAAAGTAATGTTTCTTGAATACTACTTCAAAAACATGTTTGTTATCAAAACTACTATCACTAGTCTACTATGGAATAACTTGGCTGTGGAAATTAAAGTCATTTAGCCAGCAAAGAGATTATTCAACTACTAAAATATTTCCCAGGATGACATAGCTCCCAACTTCCAAGTCCTTTAAAAAATTACTGTAATGTGATCTGCCTTCATCTATATAGTATGAATAGAAAATTCTCCCTTCCATGTCAGTAATTGCAAAAGGTAGAGGTCTTAGTTTCATTGCCTATGACAACATAATCAGTCAATTAGCAGATATCTATCAAGAATTTATGGTGTACACAATGCTTCTAGACACAAAATTAAGGTCCAAAAAAATAATCCTTCACATTTTCCTTTCCTACCCCCCTAAATTCCAGAATAAATTCAGTGACAAATGTCCCCAATAGCTGTTTTCCTGATTCTTTAAATTCAAATCATATTCACCCTAAATCAATTCTTGTATCAAATAAACACATTGAAATCCATAGGAAATTCCTCCTGGATAAGGAGAATGAACTTGGTTCCTTTGCTTCTTACCCCTCACCCCGTATTCTTATCTGTTGTTCTCATGACATTGAAAGTTACCCACAGAATTCATATTCATCACACTAACTCACTGGTGAACTGGGACAAGCCTCTATTATCTCACCTGACCACATCCAGCAAACTCCTAGAGATACTCCAGTCCCTTCACAGTACAGCATACACTTTGTTAATCAGAGAACCTTTAGCCTACAATTCTACATCAACATGCTTCAGATAAATAAGAAAGAAGTCTTGGGAATCAAGGGCTTTATAGAGTTAGTGTGCCTTAAAGAAGCCACTTTTCCTGGTCTGTTTCTTCCTTTTTAAATCTTTCCTTGCTTTGTCTATTTTGTATTAAGCTTGTTATTGAAATTTTCATACATATACATTATGCATTCTGATTCCTCCCCAACCCAACCTTTTTATATATATATATATTTCTCTCCCATCCTTATCATATCCCCTCCACTTCTCTTCTAGTCTCTTTCCCAGATTTGCAATTTTTGACTTTGCGTTGTGGCTCATTTGGTTTAACCAGGCTATGTGTGCAACTGCTGGACTGGAACTATCCACTGGAGCCTGGTGAAGTCACCAGACATGAATAAAGAACATAGCTGTTCCTTTCCTGGAACTGATCTAATAGTTCAGCAGTTAGGGGTGGAGTCTCCCAAGTTATTCCCCATCCATGCTTTACTGTAGAAAGTGATTCTTGTGGAAACTTAGTGCAGGTATTGTGTCACAGCAGCTGAGAATGATTGCAAGAATGAAAATGGCTATGTTTGTCCAGTGGATGGCATTTCTCAGACCTTCTCCCCACATACAGACCCCTATGTTATTACCTCTTCTTCTCATTGTCCCATGAGCTCTCTTTCCTCACCTATTCTCAGCCCCTTGTGTAGTTATGAATCTGTGAGGTCACCATCATTCACCAGGAAGAGGCTTCTTTGATTAAGTCTAATAATAGCACTTGTCTATGAATGTAAGCACACATACTTAGGAAACAGTTTGACTCTACATTGATTTAGCTAAACAAACATGTTCAATTCCCACTTATAAACTATGCAAACATGGGTTTTTGATCAGGGTTAGAACATCAGACAAAGAGTCCTTCTTATGGTAAGACCTTCACATCTAAATGAAGAGCAGTTGGTTACCTCCATATCAATAGTACCTGCACAAATGATACATGCTAACAAAAAATAACTTTAAATGCAAAGAATTAATAGATAAATAATCATAATTAATACTCACCTGCTGAATCAAAGGGAAGACATTTTCATGACAAAAATAAAATATAACAAGATAAAACCATCATATCAAGTTTGGGCAAGGCACCACAAAAGAAGTAAAAGATTCCCAAAAGCAGCCATAAGAATCAGAAATCTGCTTTCTCACATACTCAAGAGACCCATAAAAACTCTAAACTGAAAGATATAATATAGATGAGAAGGACCTGGTGCAGGAATCTGTAGGCCCTGTGTGTGTGTTGCTTCAGTTTCTGCGTTCATATGAGATTTGTCCAGTTGATTTAGACAGCCTTGTTCTCTTGGTATCCTTCATCCCCTCTGGCTCTTAAATTGTTGCTGCCTCCACTTCTGGGTTCCCTGTGCTCTGAGGGGAGGGATTTGATAGAGCAGAGACATCTTATTTAGAGCTGTGTGTTCCAGTGACAGACTCTCCCTCCCCCTGATCATCCCTTTCCCTTTCTTTCCTTCTCCCTCTCTCTCTCCATAATATCTTGCTTTGGGTATCTGCATCTGTTCCTGTCTGCTGCAGGATGAATCTTCTCTGATAATCACTGAATAAAGCACTGGACTTAGGTCTCTGGGCTATCTAGTCTCTGGTTCTTGGTCACCTAAGAAGTACAGGATGTGGATTACATCTCATGGATTCAGCCTTAAGTCAAATCAGACATTGGTTGGCTATTCCAACAAGTGCTGTGTCACCATTTCCCTAGCATGTTTTGCAGACAGGATAGATCATAGGTCAAAGGTTTTGTGACTGTTTTGGTGTTTATATTTCTCTTCTGATTACCTTCTACACCAAAGATAATATAACATAGTGTGAAGGCAATAACAGAGCCTCTTTGTCAGTTTGCAGAAAACAAGCCATTGTCTTGGAAATAGCCTGGATGTTTTGAGAATTTCTATGGATCTTCCCGAGGCAACAACAACAAAAGAATTTACATATAAATGAATACATACTATATTTACCTTTCTTGGTTACATCACTCAGGATGATTTTGTCTAGATCCATCCATTTACATGCCAATTTCATGATGTCATGATTTTTAAAACTGATAATACTCCATTGTGCAGATGTACCATCCTTCTGTTGAGGGACATCTAGGTTGTTTCCAGTTATTGACTATTATGAATAGAGCAGCAATGAACATGGGTGAGCATGTGTCCTTGTAGTAGCATGTGTACTATTAGGCTGAATGACCTGCTGTAAGGAAACTTGATACAGAGCAAGTACCAGGACAGCCAAGCTTAGACAGTGAAGGAGTTGGAAAACAGAAAGCAGTGATAATATAGTAGAACAAGGGGACCATATTCTAGCCCCAGTAAGCAGCAGAACATGGCACATTGGCAACGTGTAGCTCTGGCTTTAAAGAACAGAATACAAGGGACTACTAGAATAATTGATGCTAGTTAGCTGGAGCTAAGAAATTAGTGGTGATTAAAAAGAGACCAGTGGTCTGCAAAAGGAGCTGATTCTATGCCACAGTGCTCCATACACAAATATCATCAGGAGGGAGCTAGTCTCCTAGGAGTGCCAAAAACTCTGTGAGCACAGGTGAGACCTCCACTTCTGCTAACAGGGACCTACCTGGAGCAATCAGATTACAGGAACTGAGGAGCAGCCTGAGACTGGAATCTTCCAGTTTCTGTCTGTGCCCCTGAGCTGACTCAGTGACCACAGTTCTCCGTATCCAAATTCCTCCCAGAGAGAACTGGTGTCCCAGGAGTACTGACACATAGGCTTGCAGGAGGGAGAAGCCACAGTCAGAGACAGCAAGACCAGCTAACACCAGAGATAACCAGATGGCAAGAGGCAAGGGCAAGAACATAACCAACAGAAACCAAAGCTACTTGGCATTATCAGAACACAGTTCTTCCACCATAGCAAGCTCTGGATACCACAACATACCAGAAAAACAAGACTCTGATTTAAAATCATATTTCTGTTGATGATAGAAGAGTTTAAGAAGGCCATAGATAACTTTAAGAAATACAGAAAAGGGCTGGAGAGATGGCTCAGCCGTTAAAGGCTAGGCTCACAACCAAAAATATAAGAAATATGGGAGAACACAGTTAAACAGCTAGAAGCTCTTAAAGAGGAAACACAAAAATCCCTTAAAGAATCACAGGAAACCAGAACAAAACAGGTGAAGGAATTGAACAAAACCATCCAGGATCTCAAATGGAAATAGAAACAATAAAGAAATCTCAAAGGGAGACAACCCTGGAGATAGAAAACATAAGAAAGAGATCAGGAATTGTAGATGCAAACATCACCAACAGAATACAAAAGATAGAAGAGAGAATCTCAGGTGCAGAAGAAACCATAGAAAACATTGACACATCAGTCAAAGAAAACACAAAAAGCAAAACGCCTACCCAAAATCCAGGACACAATGAGAGGACCAAACCTAAGGATAATAGATATAGAAGAGAGTAAAATTTCCTAAGTATCTTCAACAAAATATAGAAGAAAACTTCCCTAACCTAAAGAAAGAGATTTCCATAAGCATACAAGAAACCTTCAGAAATCCAAATAGATTGGACCAGAAAAGAAATTCCTCTCATCACATTATAGTCAAAACACCAAAGCACAAAAAAAAAAGAAAGAAAGAAAGAAAGAAAGAAAGAAAGAAAGAAAGAAAGAAAGAAAGAATATTAAAATTAGTAAAGGAAACTGGTCAGGTACCATATAAAGCAGACCTATAAGAATTATACCGGACTTCTCACCAGAAACTATGAAAGCTAGAAGATCCTGGGCAGATGTCATACAGACCCTAAGAGAACACAAATGCCAGCCCAGGCTATTATACCCAGCAAAACTCTCAATTACCATAGATGGAGAAACCAAGATATTCCATGACAAAACCAAATTTATACAATATCTTTCCACAAATCCAGCCCTAATAGATGGAAACCACCAATGCAAGGACGGAAACTACACCCTAGAAAAAGCAAGAAAGTAATCTTCTTTAAACAACCCCAAAAGAAGATAGCAACACAAACATAAAAATAACAGGAAGCAACAATCACTATTCCTTAGTATCAGTAGACTCAATTCCCCAATAAAAAGGCATAAAATAATATACTAGATAACTAAACATGACCCAGCATTTTGCTGCTTACAGGAAATGCAACTCAGTGTCAAAGACAGACACTAACTCAGAGTAAAGGGCTGGAAAACAATTTTCTAAGCAAATGGTCCCAAGAAACAAGCTGGAGTAGCCATTCTAATATTGAATAAAACCAACTATCAACCAAAAGTTATCAAGAAGTATAAGGAAGGACACTTCATACTCATCAAAGGAAAATCTACTAAGAAAAACTCTCAATTTTGATTATCTGTGCTCCAAATGCAAGGGCACCAACATTCATAAAAGAAACTCTAATAAAGCTCAAAGTACACATTGCATCTCACACAATAATAGTGGGTGACTTCAACACCCCGCTCACATCAATGGACAGATCATGGAAACACAAATAGAGACACAGTAAAACTAACAGAAGTTATGGAGCAAATGGATTTAACAGAATCTATAGAACATTTCATCCTAAAACAAAAGAATATACCTTCGTCTCAACACCTTAGGGTATCTTCTCCAAAATTGGCCACATAATCGGTCACAAAACAGAACTCAACAGATACAAGTAGATTGAAGTAATCTCATGCGTCCTATCAGATCACTAAGGCTGATCTTCAATAGCAACAGAAACAAAAGAAAGCCCAGATACACATGGAAGCTGAGCAACACCCTACTCAATGATAACTTGGTCGTGTAAGAAAGAAAGAAAGAAAGAGAGAGAGAGAGAGAGAGAGAGAGAGAGAGAGAGAGAGAGAGAAAGAAAGAAAGACTTTTTAGAATTTAATGAAAATGAAGACACAACATACCCAAACTTATGGGACACAATGAAAGCAGTGCTGTGAGGAAACCTCAGCTCTTGAGTGCTTCCAAAACGAAACTGGAGAGAGTACACACTACCAGCTTAACAGTGCACTTGCAAGTTCTAGAACAAAAAGAAGCAAATACACCCAAAAGGAGTAGATGGCAGGAAATAATCAAACTCGGGGCTGAAATCAACCAAGTAGAAACAAAAAGAACTACACAAAGAATCAGCAAAACCAGGAGCTGATTCTTTGAGAAAATCAACAAAATACATAAACCCTTAGCCAGAATAGTCAGAGGGCACAGAGAGAGTATCCAAATTAACAAAATCAAAAGTGAAAAGGGAGATCATAAGTGAAAAGGGAAGAAATTCAAAAAATCATCAGATCATACTAGAAAAGTTTATATTCAACTAAATTGGAAAATCTGGATGAAATGGACAATTTTCTAGACATATACAAGGTGCCAAAGTTAAAATGCGATCAGATAAACCATCTAAACAGTCCCATAACCTCTAAAGAAATAGAAGCAATCATTAAAAGTCTCACAACTAAAAAAAGCCCAGGACCAGATGGGTCAATGCATAATTCAGTCAGACCTTTAAAGAAGACCTAATATCAATACTTTTCAAGCTATTCCACAAATTAGAAACAGAAGAACCTCTACCCAATTCATTTTATGAAAACACAGTTACACTGTGTATTCTCCCTTGGAGATGGAACAGTTTCTGTCTAATCAGGAACTTATCACAATTTCCTTTCATGGAGGACTTCATAAGAGATTTTTTTCTACTTCTATCATGTTTAATGTTCCAAATAGATTTTAAAAACTGGTTGAGTTCATATTACTATTCGCTTCAGAAGATATCATGTATATTTAAGAGGCATTTAACTATTATAACTTATTTTGATGACTTAAAAAATGTCAATGCTGAGTAGTATATTTTAAAACAAATTTTATTAGTTTAATTAAAATAATAATAATAATAAAAGAAGAGACCAGTATCACTGAGTTGAAATCTTCTGGGTAGTGTTTTCTGAGAGCACCAAGAAGCTGTGTTCCAGACATAGCTAGGTTATATTTTCTGCTGTAGCTGTACTTGGAAATGTGTAAGAGTCACCAAGGTGGTCCTGGTTTTGAAGGCATGAAGGGGTCATGAAGAGGAGCTGAGATTTGGCCCTGTGAGAAGCCAGGGAAAGCCATTGGTAAAGGTGCAGCCTCAGTTGCAGTTGATGGTGCAGCACTGAAGGGGTCATACAAAGGAGATAAAGTTTGGCACTATGAAGAGAGCCTTTTGGTGAAGCCTAATTGCACCAGAAGTGCCCAGTGTGTAGGAGATGGAAGTAACATAGGGTGATCACCAAGAACAGCAGTAGCAGTGGAGTGGATCAACTAGAGCTTAGCGTGCTACAGAGGGCAGAGCTAAAGAAGTAATGACAGCCCTTTGGAGGAGCCCAGAAAATTATTTGTAGATCCCAGACATTGAAACAAGCTGTAACACTGAAGTTGCCTTGGAGTCCCTAAGGTGTTTGAGATGCCACAGCTGTGGACTATCTGCTGAGGAAAGCTGCTAACAAGAACTATGAAACTAGCCCAGGAGAAAGAAGTTTGCTGCAGTCAAAAGATGTAAAAGGAGTTGGAGATCTGAGTATCATTTTGACATCAGTCATGGAGATGCAGAGTTTGGAGTTTGTCCAGCTGGTTTTCTGTCCTGCTTGGGAATTACAGTTAAGTGACTGGATAAATCTCAGAAGAGACTTTGAACTTTGTACTTTTTTTTTCTTTTTAGATATTTTCTTTATTTACATTTCAAACTTTATCCCCCTTCCTGGTTTCCTCTCCGGGAAGAAAAAAAAAAAGAAAAAAAAAACCCTATTCCCTCCCCCATACCCCTGCTCACCAACCTGCCCTCTCTCACTTCCTGGCCCTGGTATTCCCCTACATTGGGGTGTAGAGCCTTCACAGGACCAATGACGTCTCCTCCCATTGATGACTGACTAGGCCATCCTCTGCTATATATGCAGCTGTAGCCATGAGTCCCACCATGTGGACTCTTTGGTTGGTTTAGTCCCTGGGAGCTCTCTGAGGTACTGGTTAGTTCATATTGTTGTTCCTCCTTAACATTATTTCTACTAGTATAGACTATGGAGACTTTGAAGTTGGACTAAATGTATTTCACATTATACTATGTTTAGGTATGGCCTCCATAGACTCATATGTTTGAACAAGCCTATAGAACTTATGGGGTAGAATGTGATAATTTTTATATGCTTGGCCCAGGGAGTGGCACTATTAGAATGTGTGGCCCTGCTGGAGTAGCTGTGGCATTGTTGGAGTGGATGTGTCACTGTAGGCATGGGCTTTAAGACTGTCATCATCCTAGCTGCCTAGAAGCCAGTATTCTGCTAGAAGCCTTCAGATGAAGTTGTAGAACTCTCAGTTCTTCCTGCACCATGCATGCCTGAATGCTTCCATGTTCCTGCCTTGATGATAATGGACTGAACCTCTGAACCTGTAAGCTGGCCCCAATTAAATGTTGTCCTTATAAGAACAAAAAAAAAAAGGAAAGAGAGAAAGAAAGAGAAAGGGAAGGAGGGAAAGAAAGGAAGAAAGAAAGAAAGGAAGGAAGGAAGAAACAAAGATGGAAGAAACACAAAAAGGGCAGATCACTAGATACTATGATTTTGTTGGTAGCATACAGACCATCCTAAACAATCCTGATCCCCATTTTCTAGCAAGGTGGACTGAATTAGCATAAGTGAAATAAACTATATACATGATTTTATCCTATTTTCAGAGAGTAGGCTGGAGTCTCAGGAGATTAAGTGATTTGTCCAAGGATTTTGGAAGAATTGTTGCAGAACTGCTATTCTCACATGAATTGGTCTGATTCCACAGCCATAATATCTTGCTCCATTCCATTGCCTCTCTAACGTATTCTAATCTTATTATGATATTTCAAGCGTGCTTTCCTCCTAAGAAGAAATGATTTCCTATTTTAGCTCCCCTGAGCCTTGGGATCTATACTGTAAATTTGAATTGATAATAATCATTGACTTTTAAATGAATCAATGAAGAGAAAGTGCTTAGAGCAACAGTCAATAAGTATCATTTTGTTGTTGTAATTTTAAACCACTCATTCATTGATTTGTGATACAAAGAGAAATCTAGTGTGTGACAGATAGCCAGTATCTCAAGGGAATATCAGCCCTTATGTGTAAGGAACATTCTGATACCTCCTTTTTCTCATTCATTACTATTGATCATCATTCCTGAAAACTTAAGCTCCAAAAACAAGTCAGAAAGAAGTACTAATTATAAATTAGGGTCTTTTTATTTTAGTCTAAAAAAGCTTATAAGAAACCTGTAGAGTCAGAACATACCTCAGGAAAAACAAGAACATAAAACAACCTGTCTTTTCTATGGCTCAACTACTTTTTCATCAAATAAATGTGTCACTGTATCATATATGAAAAGTACCAGCTTCCTCCTACAATTCTTTAAGTTGTCAAGTCTGTTGAAAATATAAATATTTTCCATTGCCTTAGTATTAATATCTTAAATTCTACAACACACTACAACTTGCAGTGTGCACACAAGTACTAATGCCTTTAATTTTCTGGTTCATATTTGTTCATTAGGCCTATGATATATACTAATGTCATCACACTTATGGTAAGGAAGAAAGGTTCACGTCAAAGGACAAAGGACATCTTGATCTGTGTAATTTGAAGGGGAAGAACTTCCCCAGGAAGATTCAGTACCACACAGTAAAAATTCATCAAATTTGCTATAGCTACAGTGAATTGGAAGAAAGATCAATGATAATATGAATATAGACCTCTGATTTAGAAACACCTACTGCAAAGACAAAGAGAACAAAACTAACACATACACACATGTTAACTAACACACCTTTCACTAAAATATGCAAACATCACATAAAGTAACCCCATGAGATGGCTGAAAATATCTGCTTTGCTGAGAATATATATGTATATATACGTATATCCAACACACACACACATATATGTATATATGTGTATATATACATATATGTGTAAATACATGTATATTATATACATACAAAATGCATAGTCCATATAACTAAAGCTAAGAGTAGAATCCAAATCCCTTGCTAATTTAGAAAACAAAAACAAAAACTGCGTAGTCATGAGAAAGAACATTGGTCTCAGGTCTAAGTGGCCTGAATGCTCAAGATGTTATCCAAAGAATGACAACAACAGTATCTCTTTAAAAGTCAGAATCTGAGGACCCAAACAAGACTAATTCAAATGAGATTCAAGGTTCTATTTATGGAAGTGTATGTCTGTGTAAGCAGAAGGTCCACTGTTCTCCATTCTTCCAGTTTCTTAGAAATATCAGGGGATGTACCTAAACATAACAAAAGCAATATACAGAAAACCAACAGCCAATATCAAATTAAATGGAGAGATACTTGAAGCAACCCCACAAGGATGACCACTCTCTCCATATCTATTCAATATAGTACTGTAAGCTCTAGCTAGAGCAATAAGACAACAAAAAGAGATCAAATGGATAAAAAGAAGTAGTCTATTTGCAGATATATGATAGTTTACATATGCAACCCTAAAAATTCTACCAAAGATCTTCTACAGCTGATAAACAAGTTCAGAAAGTGGACAGATATAAAACTAACTCAAACAAATGTTTAGCCTCCCTTTACATAAATGATAAACTGGCTGAGAAAAGAATTAGAGAAACAATAGTCACAATAGTCACAAATAATATAAAATATCTTGGGGTAACACTAAACAAACAAGTGAAAGATCAGTATGACAAGAACTTAAAGTCTTTCAAGAAAGAAATCTAAGAAGACCTCAGAAAAAGGAGAGATCTCCCATGCTCACAGATTGGTAGGATTAATATAGTAAAAATTGCCATCCTATCAAAAGCAATCTACAGATTTAATGCAGTTCCCATCAAAATTTCAACACAATACTTCAACACCATGGAAAGAGCAATTCTCAACTCCATATGGAAAAACAAACAAACAAACAAAACAGGATATCGAAAACAATTCTTAACAATAAAAGAACTTCTGGAGGAATCATCATCCATTACCTCGAGCTGTACTACAGAGCAATAGTGATTAAAAAAAAAAAAAAAAAAAAAAAAAAAAAAAAAAAAAAAAAAAAAACAAAAAAACAAAACAAAACAAAAAAAACCCTACATGGTATTGGTACAGAGACAGACAGGTTAATGAGTATAATAGAATTGAAGACCCAGAAATAAAACCACCCACTTATGGACACTTGATCTTTGACAAAGAAGCCAAAAATATACAATCCTGAGTGACATAATACAGACCCAAAAGGACATGTATGGTATGTACTCACTACTAAGTGTTATTGGCCAAAAAATACCCAGAATACAATCCACAGAACTCAAGAAAGTTAACAAGCCAAAGGGCTCAAGTGAGAATGATACAATCTCACTTGGGGGGAGAAGAAAATAATAACAGGGGGCAGAGGGAGGAGGGATCTTGGTGGGAGAGGGGAAGAGGAGGGGAAAAGGGAACATGATCAGGTATTGGGGGAACAAGAGTGAAGTCATGAGGGCCAGCAGAAAGAATGGAAACAGGCAACCTTGGTAGGTGGAAGGTGAGAGGTGGGAGGAGCCTTCTAGAAGGACCTGGGAGGTGAGAGACTCTCAGGATTCAAAGAGAGGGACCTTAGATGAAATTCCTAACAGTGGGGAGCAAGACCTTGTAGAGTCCACTTCAAGTAGAAAGACAGCGCATCTAGTGGAGGGATGGAGTTTCCATTCCACAGTCAAAAACTCTGGTCCAGAATTGTTTCTGACTTAAAGAACTTCAGGAAAGAAAATGGAGAAGAAACTGAGGGAAAGGAGGTCCAGTGACCAGCCCAACTTGGGATCTACCTCAAGGGGAGGCTCCAAGACATGATATTCTTACTGATGCTATGGTATGCTCACAGGCAGGAACCTAGCATGGCTACCCTCTGAGATACTCAACAAGCAGCTGAAAAAGTCAGATACAGATATTTACACCCAACCAATGGACAGATACTGGTGACCCCAGTGGTCAAATTAGGGAAAGTCTGGAAGAAGTTGAGGAGGAGGGCGACCCAATAGGAAGACCAGCAATCTCAACTAACCTGGATCCCTGAGATCTAAGACACTGAGCCACCAACCAGGCAGTATACACTAGCTGGCCCAAACCCACCCCAACCCCTATCATTCCCCTCCCCCCCGACACATACACAGCAGAGAACTGCCTGGTCTGTCCTCAGTGAGAGAGAACACACCTTACTCTTCAGAGACTTGAGGCCCCAGGGAGTGGGGAGGATTGTTGGGGTGGGTTTACTGGATGTGGGGTGTGTTTGGAGAGTGGGGACATCCTCTTGTAGATGGGGGAGAAGGAATGGGATGAGGAACTGTTGGAAGCAGACCAGGAGAGGGATAACGACTGGACTGTAAAAAAGGATTAAGGATAATTAAAATTTTAAAAAAAGAAAAGTGAATTTATACTTATATATTTATATATATTAAATATATTTAGGTATAAATGAATATATAATTGTATAATTTTAAAATTAATTTATATTGATAATGAATTGAAACTGTATTAAAAAAGAAAAAGGAAAAGAAATATCAGGGGAGTTCTTTTGAATGTTCATACCTGGCTCAAACTTTGTTCCCCCAACCCTGCATCAAGTCAAAATCATGTAATCTCATTGTTTATAGCTCAAACTTTATTTTCCCTGAAACATCTTTTCTGAATCACATGTATCCAGAACAAATGACATATTTTCAATGCATACTTATTATACCTTGCAAGTATACATTTATTCATGCTGTCTTTCAGTTTGGTAAAGCTCTATGAGAGCATCAATTATTTCTGGCTCCACTTGACATTATAATTTCCAATGCCAGCAGAATTCATTTTACATTTCAGCTATTAATAAATTCATTCATTTGTTCATATCGTAAATACCTATCAACTGTTTCTCCAAGTAATTGAGCTGTATCAATGAAGAAAGCAAAAGGCTCTGAAGGTTGTGTCACACAAAAAGGTGTTGCTCTGTCATGTCAAAACAACCAAATAATAAGAAAAATAAAAACATAATGTAGTATGTGAGAGAAATGAATGTAGTATACAAGAAATGTAGGTTTGGGACAGTGAGATGGCTCAGTGGTGAAGAGCCAGTGCGATGGCTCAGTGGTGAAGGGCCAGTGCGATGGCTCAGTGGTGAAGGGCCAGTGCGATGGCTCAGTGGTGAAGAGTACTTACTATTTTTGCAGAGGAGTCAGCTGTGGTTCTCAGTACCTACATGTTCCAGAGCACTGAACTCTCTCTCCTGATCTCTGTGGGCACCAGGCACACATTTGGTACACATCCATACATTCAGACAAACACTCATGCACACAAACATAAAATAAATAAAACTTTGAGATGGACAGTGGTGGTACACACCTTTAATCCCAGCACTTCGGAGGCAGAAGCATGCAAATTTCTGAGTTCGAGGCCAGCCTGGTCTACAGAATGATTTCCAGGACAGCCAGGGCTACACAGAGAAACCTTGTCTCGAAAAAACAACCCCCCCAAAACAAACAAACAAACAAACAAACAAAAAAGCTTTGAAATGAATGAAGGTAATATTAAGGAAAACAAGATCACTAGTGATGAGACTCAGGGTATCCTTTAGTTTTAGATGCTGCTGCTGAATTTTATAAAGAAGTAACATCTGGTGGGAGCTAATTATGTAACAGGAATTTCCTGGGGAGTCATAACACTCATCCCAGATAGGGAACCCACGGCAGACCAAAGTATGGATATTCAAGTCCAATTTGGTGAACTAATGAGTTTTATTGGGGGTATTTACTGTAATATAGGTAAGATGTTAATTACAGGAGCAAAAATGACTCACAGGCAGCTGCATCACCAGTGTGAGTGACAGCACACCATTTTCAACTTCCTAGGTTAACACACACACACACACAAAAAAAAAAAAAAAAAAAAAAAAAAAACTCAGAATAGTTAAATTTTAAAAAAATCCAGAATAATAAAAGAAGTGCTGACAACATCACCATCCCAACCTCAAATTGTATTACAGAGCTATAGCAATAAAAACTCCCTGGTATTGGCCCAAGTATAGACATATTGATCAATGAGCTGGAATTTAAGAACTAAACATGAATCCACACACATATGAATACCTGGGGTTTTGTTTGTTTGTTTGTTTTGTTTGTTTTGTTTTTTGTTTTGTTTTTTACTTTTTATAAAGAGGCCAAATGCACACCGGAAAGAAACACAATATTGTTAACTAATGGTTTTGGTCAAACTGGACAACTGCATGTAGAAGAATCCAAGTAAATTTGTAGTTATAATTTTGTTCAAAACTCAATCAAAATCGATTAAGAGCCTCAACATAAAACCAGCTACATTGAATCTGATAGATGAGTAAGTGGAGTAATAGCCTTGAACTCATTGGCACAGCAAAAGACTTTCTGAACAGAAAACTGATAGCACAGGCACTAAAAACAACCAATAATAAATGGGACCTCATGAAACTGAAAAGCTTCTGTATGGTAAAGCGTAACATCATTGGATAAATCAGCGGCCTCAGAATAAAAGGGTTTTTATCACCTATGCATCTGATAGATGTATAAAATCCAAAACACATTAAGAACTAAAGAAATTGAACATCAAGAAAATAAATATTCCAATTAAAAATTGGGTATATACCAGAGGCTTCTCAAAAGTAAAAAGATAAATGCTGAGAATCATTTAAAGAAATGTTCAGCATCCTTAGTCAGGAGGAAGCGCAAATAAAAACAACTTTGCGATTTCATCTTGCACCCATTTAGAATAGCCAAGATCAACAAAACAAATGACAGATAATGCTGGCAAGAATATGGAGTAATATGGGAATATGGGAATATGGCTGCACTCATCCATTGCTGGTTGGGGTGAAATTTGTATAACAATTATGAAGCTCAAAGGAAATGAATGGAGCAAGGAATAAAAATCATTCAGATTGAAGTCACATATACCCAGAAAGAAAAATGTGGTATGTATTCACTTTAATGTCACTGTTAGCGTCTAAGTCATTTAAGCAGTCTACAGACAATATAACCATGGAGGTGAGGAAGTAAGTAAGGCACTAGGGTGAAGGGATAAATAGATCTCCCAAGGAAGTGAAATAAAATGGACAGCTATAGATGGACAAAAGCAGGAGGGACTGGAATCGGAGAATCAAACAAGATTAAAATTATTCACAGTTTTAACTGTACCTTCCCATTTTATTCCCTAGTTCCCCTGTTCCCTACCCTTCTGTTCATATGCATATATCACATCTGTCTAAATGAAATCTCCAAATAATGGTAGAGACAGAACCCCAACTATACATCTTTTGTCATCACATGAAGTTTCCAGTACTAGGAATGAGTGACATCTAATTAGGCTGTTGGCTAAATGGCTCACACAAGCATCCTCAAACAACCCAGGCTATTGTAAAGGATTTTGGGTTCTCTCCACACACTGATGATAAGACCCTGTTGCTGAAAACAATACCTACAGAGCTCATTGACTATGGAGAAGGTGAGCTAGTGCCTACCTAATGTTTATGGTACGGGTAGGTGATCTGCATGCTACCAAAGGGATGAAATAAAGACCAACCCAACTAAAAACCCTTATATCTACAATGGTGACCTACCTGTAAGACTGGTGCAACCCTGGCACAAGGCTCGAGAGAGTAACCAACCAGGATCTGATTTGATTTGAGGCCTATTCCCTGACATGAAACCCATATCAGACATAGCTTGAGCAGCCAAGAAGCCAAACCTAGATAGGTCAGAGACCTAGGGGCAGTCCAAATAACACTGTTCTGTTAAAGGAAAAATAAAAGGACTCCTAATGATATTCTTCTATACTCATAGATCAGCACCCATTCCTAAGCCAGAAGAAATCTCCAGTTGATAGTCACTTGCAAATGAAATATTCGTTTTCTCCATGGTAGTCTCACTGGGGAAACAAATCATTCTTTAGGGTAGGTCCCAGCCCAGCAGTGGTACATAGTCAAAACAAAGTGAACTCAATGGAGTGTTTGGAAGTTCTTCTCTCATAAAGTTCTATCAGGGCACTTTTTTTAAAACCTTATAGGTCTTTTACGTATTATATATTTTTATGTGTTTTCTGTGTCAGAGAACATATATGTCTCTTTGTGTATGTATTTCTCATACTTTTTCTTTGACTCTTTTCCTTCTGTCCTATTTTTTCACTTGATTTTATTTATTCCTTAGATTACAGTTTGTTTTCTAATGAGAGACGAAAAGGTGTAGATCCTGATGAGAAGGAAAGTGAGGAGAAACTGGGGAAAGCTGAATCAGGACAAACCATAATCAGAATATATTGTATAAAAATGTATTTCCAATAAAAGAAAAAATGCTTCATTTCATGGAAAGGAGGATTATTTTTTAAGAAAACTTCCAGGAGAGTCTAAAGAATATTATTAATGATGTATAAGATAAAATTGTGAATCTCAGGTACTTTCCTTTTAAAATATTTCAAACAAGTCTAGAACAAACTTAAATCTCTCAAGGAGAGGAAATTTGTTTGGGGATGTTTAAATAAACAGAAAAAGGTTTAAATGATTACTGAGAGGTGAATAAAGAAGTAGAAGGAACAGTCAGGTCAGATGATGTCACATGTAGCCTCAGGTGCTACTGTCTGTTGGGGTTTTTTGAGCCCCAACCTGTCATCAGCAGAGCCCACAGCAGGGCTATGTATGTACTGCAATAATAGGCCTGAGTGGAAAATTAAGTCTAATTGTTTTTTCAATGCCTGCATATTTTCTGAAGAAAAAATGGTAGAAAGTGTAATAATAAGAAACGGCTATGCCTTAACTAATTCCTCATAATAGAAATTCATTAAATGGATCATGTATATTATATAGTATATGAAATAATTCACAGATGTGCATTACATTATTACAATTAAATGCATTCTATTTTGACAACTGAGTGACTCATAGATATATTATGCACATATCATACACATCAGATTTTTGTGGTATTTTCAGGCACTAAATGCAGGGAATTTAGGTAAGCTACAAACTACTGAGCAATGTCCTTAGCATCATAGCTTCCCTACTAATCACTCTCTCCCATTCACTTCTCTTTTATTTGGTTGTGTCCTTTGTCCTTCTGGATTTGAGAAGCACCATTTGTGTATCATGAGACTGGAACATCCCTGGAGCCTTGTTTTTTCAAAACCATTCTAAGATGGGTTTTAGCCTGTAGAGGATTTGCTGGGAAATACTCCCCACACAGTTCGCATAAGGGAAAGTGGAAAGAAGAAATGAGCCGAGAGAAAGCTGGACAGTGATACACCTTCATAAGAAGCCTTGGGGTTTTGTTTTGTTTGTTTGTTTGTTGTTTCTTTTCCTACAAAAGACTCCAAGTGCGATGAACCTTCCAACTAGTCCTGAACAAGGCAAGGGGGCTGAGCATTGTGCCTCCCACTGCCAGTCATGGAATGATGGGTACGAAAGCATGGCTATTTTCATTGGCCAGAAACAATTCCTGGGAAGGGAGATTCTCTGTGGACTAATGTAACCAGCTTAACACCTGGTCATTGTATGCTTTGGTTCTAATTAGGGGCATCAAGATCCTTCCCTGAGATCCTTCTCTGAGGAGCCCACACCAGGGTTTCTAATGTTTATGTAAAACAGGCAATGAGCTACCTGTACTCTCTGACTTTTCTACTCAGTTAACTTATACACAAATGAATTTCTCTAATTACCTCAACCTTGAGAAAATTTAATTTAAAAGTCACGGAGGAAAAAAGATTAGAAATTTCAAAATTAGAAAAGAAAATTATGGGTCAGGTTTTTAATGAAATTCTAAGTTTACTTTTTTAAAATTAAAAAAAATCACTTTTTAATAATAGTAGTAAAATGAAATGATTATTAGGGAGAAAGAACTAGTACGTTAGAGCCCCACTTTCTAAGGCAGTTGTAGGGGTCGGTATAGTATATTGTAAGACATGCCTCAGGCTCATGTTATTTACTCCCTGTACTGCCTAGTAACTGCTCACAAATAAGTTTTCTCTAGAAAATTATCTTTTGGAAAGGGTCATTGTATGGATACAAAATTCTGAGACTACGCTGAAAGGCTGAGGCAACCCCAAAGTTCCCCCACATGACCAGCTAAGGCCTCTTCTGCCACTATATGGCAATTCCATCACTTTCCTTGCCTACTGTCACTTCTTCTACCCCTTTATGTATTATGATGGTTTCCATTACTGTCAGTTTGATCATGTTAAGGGAAGGCCACAAAGCCAGTGAAGCTATTTCTGAATATGTGCCTCTGAGAATGTTTCAAAAAAAAAAAAAAAAAAAGAGGATATTATCATTTGATAATAATAGGCTGAGTAAAGAAAATCTACCCTCACCAACATTGGAGACCTTCATTTAATCTAAGGACCCAGATGGAATAATTTCTTCATGAAGGAAAAGATTCATCTCCTTCATTCAGACCATGAAATTCTTGGTTCTTAGATCTTCAGCCTTAAAGATTTACAACAGCCATTCTCAATTTTCCCCTATTTTCAGAGCTTGGAAAAGCTAAATCACATTCCCAGAATTTACAGAATTCTCATCCCTAGGAAGTCTTCTGTTTCAAGTCCAGAGTCCTGAGACAGACAGGAAGAGACAGGAGCATGATTTAGCACAGGACCATGATTAGGTATAGACATCTGGAAATCTAAAATTCATAGAAATTCCAAAACCCTCCTGTCCACAGAAAATGCTCCTTCATTGCTGCTAACTATTGGATTCCCACGTGTCCTCCTCAGAATCTACCCTGCCTCTCTAGCTAATGAACCACTGCTAAGGAAAAGTCACAGCATAAACTGGCCAACAAAGTGCTTGATGCATGAAGGAAGTAACACAGAAATAATTGAAGAACCCAGAAAAATATATAGCAATGGGAGTCAGGATCTGCATAGGGTATAAAGACATCTATTTTTTTCCTTTTATTTGAAATAGATTTTCTCTCATATAATATATACTGATTATGGCTTCCCCTTCTTCTTTCCTCCCACTTCAACCCTACCTCCCATCCCATCCAGGTCCACTCTCTTTCTATCTCTCAGAAAGGGCTTCTAATGATTAATAATAAAATAAAATAAACACATTATAATAAAACAAAACAAACAAACAGAAGGAAAAGAGCCAAAAAGAAGGGACAAGAAACAGGTACAGAGATCTATCACTCCTACGCGAGGGAGCCCTATAAAAACAGGAAGCCATAGTATATATGCAAGTGACTTTTAGACTAAGTGAGAGAAAAATATAATATGTGTTATATATTGTAAATGAAAAATAAGCCAATTTTTTTATTATCTTTAATCTTCTTTTACAGTCTACTCATTATCCTCCTCCTGGTCTACCCTCCAACAGTTCCTTATACCGTTCCTCCTCCCCCATCTACAAGAAGATGTTCCCACACCCTCACACACTCCCACACCACGCCGGGCCTCCTCATTCCCTAGGGCCACAAGTCTCTCAAGGTTAGGAATGTCTTCTCTTATTGAGGTCAGACCAAGCACTCCTCTACCATATATTTGTTGGGGGTATCAGACCAGGTAGTGTATTTTGCCTGGTTGGTGGCTCAGTGTCTGAGAGATCTTGAGAGTCCAGGTTAATTGAGACTGCTGATCTTCCTATGGGGTCACCCTCCTCCTCAACTTCTTCCAGCCTTTGCCTAATTCAGGCACGGAACCCCAATTTCAGACCATTGATTGAGTGTAAGTATCTACTTCTGTCTCAGTCAGCTGCTTCTTAGACCTCTCGAAGGGCAGCCATGCTAGGCTCCTGTCATGCAATCCTTTGGGGTCTGAGTTATCTCACTCAGGATATTTTCTAGTTCCATCCATTTGTCTGCAAAACTCATGATGTCTTGATTCTTAATAGCTGAATAGTATTCCATTGTGTAAATGAACCACATTTTCTGTATCCATTCTTCAGTTGCAGGACATCTAGGTTGTTTCCAGCTTCTGGGTATAACAAATAAGGCAGCTATGAACATAGTGGAGCACATGCCCTGGTAGCATGGTGAAGCATCTTTTAGGTATATGTCAGATACACTGAATCTAATAGAAAAGAAAGTGGGAAAGAGCACAGGGAGGGGGGCAGGAAGGAGAGATTTCCTAAACAGAACTCCAATGGCTCAGGCTCTAAGATGAACAATTGATAAATGGGACCTCATGAAACTGGAAAGCTTCTGTAAGGCAAATAAGACAAATCGGCAACCTACAGATTGGGAAAAAAAAACTTTACTAACTCCACATCCAACAGAAGGCTAATATTCAAAATATATAAAGAACTCAAGAAGCTAACCACGAAAAAAACCAAACAACCAAATTTAAAAATGGGGTACAGAACTAAGCAGAGAATTCATAACAGAGGAATCTTGAATGGCTGAGAAGCACCGAAAGAAATGTCCAAAATCCTTAGTGATCAGAGAAATGCAAATCAAAATGACCCTGAGATTCCACCTTATGCCAATCAGAATGACTAAGATAAAAAAAAATCAGATGCCAGCATATGTTGGCAGGAATGTGGTGAAAGAGGAACACTCCTCCATTGCTGAGTGGGATTGCAAATTGGTTCAACAACTCTAGAAATCAATCTAGAGGTCCATCAGAAAATTGGAAACAAATCTAGCTAAAAATATTTTAAAAGCCCTAGGTGACTTTGTAAGACATGTAACCTCCAAGGATGCCTTTGAGAGCATTTTCTGTTGGACATCTACTGCTGTGTATGCAGCCTACTCTTAACTATTTTGCTTCTCCAGTGAAACTCCAAGGAGAAAACTGAGTTTTCATTTGTGAGTGGTTATCAATAGCTTCTGAGTTAGAGACGGGGGGGTATCTGCCCACTTCTTTCATCTCCAGAACCCTAGCTGGTGAAGGACACTGCAGTCCCTCTGCATGCTGCTTCAGTCTCTCTAGATTTATGTGTACATAGCTCCTGCTTTCTCTAGACAATTTTGTTTCTTTGGTGTCCTCCATCCCCATGAGCTCTTACCTGCTTTCCACATTCTCTTAGGCAGGATTCACTGAGCCCTGAAAAGGTTAGGGACTTTTGACAGAGAAAGCCTATTTGCGGCTGTGTGTTTCATTATCTCTCACTCTCTTCATATTGTCATGATGTGTGTCTGTGTATTGTCCCCATCTCCTGCAGGAGGAAGCTTCTCTAATGATGGCTAAGCAAGGTATTGATCTATGAGTACAGCAGAATGCCATTAGGATTCATTTGATTGCTATGTTCTTTTAGAAGAACACTAGTATTTTTTCTCCTAGGTCTCTGAGCCATTTAGCTGTAGGTTCTTGGTCACCCATGCAGTATAGGGTATGGGTTCCCCCTAATAGACTGGGCCTTAAATCAGATATTGGTTGGTTAGCCCTACAAGCTTTGAGACACCATTGCTCTAGTATATCTTGCAACCAGAACACCATCGACTTAGGTAAATACAGATTTGTTGCTATGAAAACATTCTTCCATGATTTGGAATTTAACATTCTTTAAAGAACTTTGGTCTAGATGATTCTGTACTAAGAAATGCTAGGACTAGCATGGGAAAGGTAAACAAAAGGATCATCTAATAAAGGGGAGTATCTGGGTTGGCAGACTACAATGTGCTGAAAATTATACCAGTGTACTATATACCATAAGGGGGATTGAGCAAGATGTGACAGGTATGCTCGTAAGAGGGACCAAAATATAATTCTTGAAAAGTTCAGTGGTAGCTATTCTATGAAGGCCAGAGCTGAAGAGAGGGGGTACAATTATAGAATTTCCCTCAGCAACATTATTAGAGATCCTGCTGACTAGAAATAATGGAGGCCAGGTGGTGATCCTGTTGCTGGTGCTGAAACAGCAGAAGCGAGTCAAAATCTATTATCATCAAGAGGGGTTAATTACAGGAGCTATGCAAATGGTTCCAAGAACACACTATTCCAAGAGAAATAACTGAATAGGTAAAAACAACACGTCTTAATTTATACAAAACACTAAAACAATAAATCATAGATCAAGAAGACAAGCTTTGTTTCTGATCCCCTCAAAGGCTAAGCTTATATACTTGATCATGTCCTCAAACCAAAACTGAAATAAATTTAAAGGACTTTGAGTTTCTATAGGACATAAATTACACTAAGTAATCTATAGAACCTCTACATTTGGTTCCTGGCATGGAGGAAAAAGCTACCATAGTAGAATTCAGCAACATTCTCTCAGGCTATGAAACAACTCATAGTCTCAAGGCCTTGAGGAATCATAAGCTTATCAAACTGTCTGGTCTAGATTTGAAACAGTTCTCAAGCTTTCATAGCTTTATAGTAATTTAAGGTAGATAGTACAGACTGCTTTAGTTGTTTAAAGTCAACCATGTTTCAAGTGCAAAATTTGTCTACTGGAAAGAAACGTATCATCTCCTGTGTTAGTGATGAAATGATTGCTAGCACCCATCTATGTGGCAATGATGTCTAGATAAGGAATGCACATATTTTCAGATTGGGAGATTTTTCGTAGGCTTCCAGAAGTCAAAATAATCACTTGAAAGGTGAAGGACTTGATTAACTACACAGTTGTTTAGTCTGTGTCTTCATCTCACAAAAATCTTCAAGGTCATCTAGTTCAACACTTTAATATTAAAAATGAAGAAACTGAGGCAAGAAAAAAATTGACAAATTTGTCTAATACATTTGCAATTTAAATTTGAACAATGCCTAATTTGCATCCAATTATATTTCCATAAAATTAAGTCTCATCAGTTCCATATTTAACAATTAAAAACTAAAATCAATCAAATCTAAAATGCAATCATATAAAAGAGAGTCATATATTATATCATAAAATATAGAACAGGTGATTAAACAAAGAGTCATTTGTTCAGCCATCTCCTTATCTGGAAACATTGTTCACATGTCACATGCCTTTAAGTCTTTATTTCTTCTAACAAACTCCTTTATACAAACTCATAATGATACAAAGTTGCTAAAATTTATGTCCCCATTTGTCCTGATTAATTTATAGGCTGCACATTATTACTTTTAATCATTTTATGAGAGTAGTATTTTTATGGCCAGAAAAGGCCTCAAGGTTATCTTTGATACTATAAGATTGTCTCTAAGCTCTACAAATTCAAAGCTTGATGGTCTGATAATTCAGGGAAAAAAATAACTTACTCCTCCCAAACCTATCTAAGGCTAATGGCCACCATAAAAGCCAGAAATTAGTCAAGCAAAGACTTCAACTGATCAGGTCCTACATACTCTTTTAATATTAATTTTTCTTGGCCTCTTTTTTGAACCTGATGCTTCCCTTTCTGGGTTAATTAACACATCACACTCCTGACTCCCCTTGGACTTCTCCATGTACCACAGCCTCCTCCACATCACTGCATCTCAGTGCTTAGATGGTAAAGTGCCTGGGTTTGTATTCTTGTGGGCTTCCAGTTTTCATACTGTGTGAGAGAAATTCTTAAGAGAGAAGATGCAAATAAAAATAAATAAAACCCTATTCCCACTCATTCAAATTCCATATTCTCTTCAATTTTAAAAAAATACGACAAACTATAGAAATATTATAGTACCTGTCATTCTATAGCCATCTTTTAAAATCACAAGCTTCCTTAAAACTTCATAATTAAATTTTTTTCAAGGTTCTCAAAATATCATTTATTGGTCATTACCTCTGTCATACATCCTTTAAAGACTAGAGATAAACTAAGTTAGTAAACTGCTTGTCATTCAAATATGAGAGGCTGAGTAAATGAGTGATATCCAAAGAATCTCCTAAACAGTGTGTGTGTATGTGTGTATGTACATGAGCACATATGCATGCACATACATACATGCACGTGAACACACACACATACTATGTAATTTTTAAAAATCCAGTAAAAAATGTAGATGTGAACATGTAAAACTGTAAAAAAGTATAAACATAGAGGATATAGTAAGGATTCTTGGAAGTACAGAGTAGAAAGTGTGCACATTTCTTCTTATAAATTGGGGAGCATCTTATTAAAGTAACATTTATTATTGGCCTTGAAAGATGTATAGTAACTGTCCTGATGAGAAAAGAAGGCCATCAACTTGACAGGCAATAGAGTAAAAGCCTGTAAAGGGCTCCTGGTTGTGAAGAAGGGAAAGATTGACTCAACTGTTCCAAGTAGCAGAGAATAGAAATGAGTAATGAAATGCAGAGAGTAACAGGCAAGTGATGAATCAGAGAGAGTACGATAACTGCAACCAGTGTGGAGGAAACAACTAATGGGATGATTTCAAATCTTAGGTAACAGTATAAATATGCTTCTAGCTTCTGACTACTAACAAAAGTGGAGAATATAGTCATATGAACATCAAGTTTTAATTTTAAATGTATGTTGCATATTGGAGAATCCATTCAGCGTCATGCAACAACAACAAAAGCTATCTTTGGCTAAAATACAAGTACGTTTTTTACTTTTCTCATAAAATACACAGTTTGAATGTGGAAAGCTATGAGCACTGGTTCAGAAGCTAATAATTTTTAGCTTTACTGAGGAACAAATGGGATATTAAATAAGCATCTAACCTTATTAGCCATCAGACAAATGAACAATTAAAAAAAAAATCACTGGAGGTTTCACTATCCTGGACTTCAAGTTATACTGCAGATCTATAGTTATTAAAATGTCATAGTACTGGCATAAAAATAGCCACACTGAGCCATGGAATAAAATGGAGAACATGCCACTACAGTTACCTGATTTTTTTTTAAAGAAATACAATCACTAAAAATTGGAGAAAAGACTTTATGTTCAACAATTGATACTGGTATGCTGGATAGCTACATGTAGAAGAATGAAAATACATGCTTACCTCTCATCCTGCACAAAATTGAACTCCAAATGGACCTTTTCAAAGACTTGATACCCTTAATCTATTAGAGAAGAAAGCCTGGAATAAGCTTCAATTTGTAGGCATAGGAAATGATTTTCCAAATAGGAACCTGGAAGCATAAGCATTAGGACTGGAACTAGCAAATGGCAACCCAGAAAATTAAAAGACTTCAGTATGGCAAAGAATGTCATTATTGAAGTGAAGAGGCAGCCTGTGGAAGAGAAAAAATTCTTCACCAATTATAGACCTGACAGATGGCTGGCGTCTAGAATATGTAGTAATATCAAAAAACAAAACAAAACAAAACAAAAACAAAAACAAAAAAACAAAACCTAAACACCAGAAAAAGAAACAATTCAGTTAAAAGGTGGGACATAGAACCAGGCAGAGTTCCCAAAGTACAAAATGCAAACTGCTGAGGTCTTTTTAAATGTTCAACATCCTAGGCCACCAGGAAAATGCAAATTAAAACTAATTTGGGGGGCTGGAGAGATGGCTCAGCGGTTAAGAGTACTGATTGCTCTTCCAGAGGTCCTGAGTTCAATTCCCAGCAACCACATGGTGGCTCACAACCATCTGTAATGGGATCTGATGCCCTCTTCTGGTGTGTCTGAAGACAACAGTGTACTCATATAAATAAAATAAATAAACCTTTAAAAACAAAAACAATAAGAATGTCATGTTCTAGAGACCCCACTCACATGGCCATGCTCATTCACAACTCAGAGAAGATTCAAAAAAAAAAAAAAACTAATTTGGGACTGCATTTTACCAGAGTCAGAACTGATTTAAAAAGACAATAGATATTTGCATGGAGGTTAGAAAAGGGAAACACTTATTTACACTAGTTGGGAGTATAGACTACTATAGCCATTATGGAAATCAATATGGAGGCTTCTCAAGAAGCAAGAAATAGATCAACCAGCTGACACAGCCGTACCCTGAGCTGACACAGCCATACCCTGAGTGGGTATATTTCCAAAGGACTCCATATTCTACTACAGAGATACCTATTCATCCATGCTCATGCTGCTCTCTTCACAAAATGGAAAAATACTAACTGCCCATCAATTAATGAATGCATAGTGTAAATGTGTCACACATATACGATGAATACTATTCAGCTATTTTTTTAAAAAAAATAATGAAACCTTCAGGCTGCAGGTAAATGAATACAGCTGTAGTAGTCATTCTGGGGAATGTAACCCACATCCAAAGGACAAATGCCACATGTTCTCTCTCATAGTGGATTCCAGCTTTGAATCTTCAGATTCATGTATCTAAATTGGTGTAACTATGAAAGTCATGAGCATGTTAAGGAATCATGAGGGGCATTTCAAGGAAAGAACACAGGTATGTGAAGGGCAAAGCAGCAACAACAGAACAGGAAGTACTAAGTGGGGCAGGGGATCTGAGGCACATAGTAGAAGAATGAGAATGAAGAGGAATAAGTAAGAAAGATATTTTGAAAAACTCAAATGAACACCTACTAATGACTACTGTAGAAGCTTCCTAAATATATGTACATATAAATATATAAGTGGAGTTTAAATGGAATTATCCTATAATCGGGGAATGCCCCCACTCAGACGTTATCAAGTGAACAACTGCTTATTTCCATTATAGATTACCTCTTTTTTAATTGTTCATCATCAGTGGAGTCTTATAGACCTCCCAAACATTACAGACTAATTACATTGTTCTTACTTACCTTACATTGATGGTAAAATCTTATTGCTGAAGATGCATACATGAATCATAGGGCATGAAGAAATCAAACTGGTATTGACCCAGAAGCTTCATCCCTATTTATTAGCTCTTACTGTATTGGAAGTTGTTATACTTGCCACCAGGATAGAAAAACAATCAACAATTTTACCCAGCCACAAATTCTGTGAGCTACAATAAAGATTGGCCTGGCAAGATATGCTTACTGGGGATACAATGGCATGACTGCATGAGAGCATTAGAGCAGTTTTTGTTGGATTTAAAGTCCACTCCAAAAGCTATAACTCACAAGTAGTACTGTTAGCCAGGGCAAAAATTGGTGGCTGACTAGTTCACAGGCCTTAGGGGAGAACTTGGACGCATGAACTCACAGAGGCTGTGACTGTATGCTCAAACCCAACCCAAGATCAAGCCAGTCAACATTCTAGCTTAGAAAAGGGAGAAGCTCATTTGACTCACCACTAACTGAGGAGTTATTGGCAGTTTATGACTTCTAGGGGAAGAAGAATAAGTTTTCTTTAAGGGTGTGTTCACTGGTAGGTCCACTAAGCTCCAGAGGATGGCCACACCGCCCATGAATATATATATGAGCAGCACAAATTATACTCCATAGTTGTTGGTGTTTTTCAGAATATACAAACTTAGAAGGAGATAGGGGTTTGAGTGGATCAGGCACGAGTTAGAGGGAAGAGCGAGAGATGAATAGTATCAAAACACACCACACGGAATTCTTAAAGAAGTAATAAAATTATGTGAATAATTAAAACATGATGAGCACTATACCCATGTTAAGATCATTAAAATTCAGAAACTAAGAATGCCATATGAGATATGGAAAACTAGAAATTTCAAAGACGGGTGGGGAAAAGAGAAAAACTACAAATAGTCATGAAAGAAACTTAAGGGCTGATTAATTTTACTCAATACAAAGTCTACTTCCAGGGATATGATGTGAAAATAAAGCTAGACTATAAGAGCATTTCTATTTTCAATTTTTAAAAAATTAAAAATTGTGTATTTTTGATTAATTAAACTGATAAGCATGACATGGAACAAGCAGAATAAAAGTTAATATTAAATAGAAATTTATAGGTTAGAAATTTTACTCACAATGAAATATGGATTTTTCTACAATCTATAGTAGCTAGTAAGTAAACTTAAGGATAATTTCAGAGTTTTCTCTGGATGCTGCAAATAGATTTCCTTTCCTACAGTGATTTATATATTTCAATGCATTTACTCTCCAATTTCTGTTACTTTGAGCAAGCTCTTTATGAGATCTTATTTATCATTTATTATTTAATTTTTTTCTTTACTAACATACATTGCATAGTACTTTACTCAATAAATCTATAGTTTATTATTATAAATGAATTAAACAGCTTTTATAAATGTGATCCCAGCTTCGCATATAAAATGTATTGTGATTTTAACTATTACATTATATAAACATTAGATTCCAAATAATAAAATCCATTATAGTAAAGTTATGATAGAAATATATGATAGATTTATTTCACAATTTGAGAGTAACAAGGCTAGTTAATAAGTTTTTATTATTATATCTTTTGACTATGTATCATCTCATGTATTTTTTCAAAGTTCTCTATGTTTATTGTTCATACTAACCATTTAACTTCTCTAATTATGTAAAAATGGTATCTACAGCAGACAATGGTTCAATTCACTATGAATTCACAACAACACTGAATCAATAAAACTCCACATCGGACATTTTCCTCTCGTTTTCTCATGAGAGAACCTCTAGTTTATGAATACAAGTCTAGGACACAATAAAAACTAAGTTCAAGGACAACAGTACTGCGTTTCTGGGTTAATACACACTGAATTTGGGAAGCCATCTTTGCCCGAGTTCTCACCCTTGTCTCCTGAAAGGCGGGTCTGCATTTGCACCACTGCAAACACGGCAGACTTGGTCTCAGGGTACATTTCTCTTCTATTTATGTATGGTTTGTCACAGGGGCTCTGTCAGATTTGTCCTACACAATTATTTCTCTTCGGAGTCAGCTCCACCTCCCCTCAGGCTTAAGGAGGAACCCCAAACAGAGGCTGTGAATGGACCCCCAAGGTCCACTTTCTGACCTCGTCTCTACACTGTACATGACTATTTAATTTCCTCTTTAAGACAAATTAATTGTTGCATGCTCTAATGAGACTGCAAAGGCCCCTGCTCCAATCTGGTAGATGGGAAGAGGTTACCCAGAGGTTGTCCAGATTGATGGTTCCAGGGTGGGTGACCTAAAGATGAACTTTGACTAAACTTTGCTCTTTGTGCACTTGGCAGTCTGCACTTGGAAAGTGATAATTGTGCACAAGAGACGGTTTAAAACTCCAGGCTGAGACTGTGTTTGGAAGTTAGCCTTTGGAAAAGGAAAGGGGAACCCTTTGCCAGTGTTTGCAAAACCAGTGGTATCAATTGTTTTTCTAAGTGGTTTTTTCCTTCATTATTACATTTAACTTACATTCCAAAATAGAAAGCATTAGCCCAAATAGAAATGGCCTTTTCTTTTCATTTCCTTTCATCTAGGCACTATAAAAGTTAGATTAAATTGAACCCAATCTAATATAAGGCAAGTTATATGGTGTTCATAACTCAAGAATTTCAGTAAAATGCTTACAAACTTTCCTTGGTTCCTGCAACCTATAAGCCATGAACTAAACCTATTTTACTGATTAGATAAAATTTAAGCCTGGTTTATATTGGTACTAAAGACAGCTACATTGAAAGTCATTAAATCTCAACCTTGGAGTGCAAGAGTAAAACCTGGAGATTTTTTCTAAACTAATTATTTAGCAAGATGCATATAGAAGGATGTTTTTCATTACTCATGTAAAAAAAGACATTATAAAGTGAAATATTTAGCTTTAGTATAGTCTGGCACTCAGGCTGGATGGACTATATGTGCTCCATAATAACATAGAAACTACTTAAAGTTACTTGAATAAAGCACATTTTAGTTTCTGCAACATGTGCTACATATTTCTATTAGATAATTAATTAAATATCATATTGTCATAGATAATCATCAATAGAAAATTGTATCTTCTTATGAGAAAGGGAAAACTGATCTTAGAAAGTGGTTGGAATTATTTTAATTAAATATCAGACTTGACCCAGCTAATAGGCAAATGCTCAAGGACTGGAGAAAGGGGCATCATGTATTCAAAGCCAACTTGGTCTTTTCCTGGAGCTGTGTGATAGATCAGTAGGTAAAGTGCTTGTCTTGTAAGTATGAAGACTTCAATTATATTCTCCAGGTCCCATTCAGGGTAAACATGGTGCGGAGGTATGCATATGTAGTTCCACCACTGGTGAAGATGAGACAGGAGGATCCTGGGGCTTGATGGTCAGCCAGCCTAGCCTACTGAACAAGCTTTAGCCAATGAAAGAATCTGTCACAACAAAATAGCCTAAAGATCCACAGCTGAGGCTGCCCCCTGACCTTCACACACACATGCATGTGTTCAAATGCACGCATGCACACAGAAACACACATACCTACACACACACACATGGAACGCAAAATCAGCATTTCTTACTTTCTGGCCCCTCTTTATTTTTCTTCATTCCTTCATCATTTTCCAAAACAACCAATGCAATCAAGGTGTCTCCTCACCTCTTTCAGCAGAATAGTAGGATATGCTGAAAATAAGCATGGAGCACCTTCATGCACTTCCTTGACAAGGAGGTAGGAGAAAAGTTCACAAATAGTGTTTATTTGACCTCATACACACTAAAACTACAAGATGTCATAATGAATTTTGATACATTCTTTTTCAAACTTATTATTTTAGAATTCCATATGTGTATACAATAAAGTATAACCACCTCTTACCCCTTCTAACTCCCTCGAATCTCCCGAGACAGCCTCTCTCAGTTTAGTGTCTGTTACTTTTTGTTTTAACCCTGTAGAGTCAATGAGTGCTGGTAATATGTCCATGGGTATGGTGCCATTCACTGCATTGAAGGACAGCCTACAAGTACCCACAACCTCAAACACAAATGCTTCTCCATCCTCTGGCAGCTAACAACTGCCAATAACTCCCCAGTTATGGATCAGAGCCTTATAAGACCTTCCCCACTCACAGTGGAATTTTTGTTGGTTTGATCCTGTGAATGTGCTATGCAGGTAATGACGATTGCTATGAGTTCATGGGTACAATAATCGTGCTACATACAGAACACAGCATCTTAAAGCATTCCTTCCTATCCTCTGGCCATTATAGTTTTTTTCCACCTACTCTTCCATGATGTTTACCACATTCTTGGAGACAGATAAAAGTCGATGTGAGAGACTCTCAGTCTTGTCAATTTCAAGAGGTGCTAGGAAAAAAACTGGAATGCTTCCTTGTTTGAACTAGGACATTTTTTCTGCATTGAATATCTATTCCTAGTTTTTTAAATTAGTTTATTGATTTACCTTACATCTCTATCAACAGTCTTTCCTTCTTCCTGTCCTCCCAGTCCCACTTGCTCACATCCTCTCCCTTGTTATCCTCTTGCCCTCCCTTTCTCCACAGAAAAGTCTCAGAAAAAGGAAGGCCTCCTACAGATATCAACCCACCTTGGCATATCAAGTTTCAACAAGACTAGGCAAACATTCTCACACTGTATCTAAGCAAGGGATCCCATTTAGGGACAGAGAGCTAATGGTGGGCAACAGAGTCAGATACAGCTCCTGTTCCTGCTGTTCGGAGTTCTACATGAAGACCAAGCTGCACAACTATTTCATATGCATTGAGGGCCTAGATCCATCCCATGTATGTTCTCTGTTTGGTGGTTCAGTCTCTGTGGGCCCTTATGGACCCAGGTTAGTTGATTCTGCATTTTTTTCTTGTGTTGTCCTTGACCTCTCTGGCTCCTTCAATCCTCCCCCCTACCCTTTCATTTAATTCCCCAAGATCTACCTAAGGTTTACTTGTGGGTCTTTGTATCTGTTTCCAACATTTGCTGGGTGAATCCTCTCAGAAAACAGTTATGCTAGGTACCTGTCTGGAAATACAATAGAATATCATGAATAGTTGGCCCTCTTTCTCCCATGGAACACACCAGTCATTGGTTGGCCATTCCCTCAAATTCTACTCCATCTTTAGCCTTACACATCTTGTTGGCAGTAGAAATTGTGGGTCTTGTGGCTAGGTTGTTGTTCCAGTCCCTCCATTGGAAGTCTTTTCTAGTTTCAAGAGATAATAGTGAAATGGGAAATTTGAAAAAATGCATTGAAAGGCATCAGCAACTCCTTTAGATTGTAAAAGATGCTATTATTAACTGCCTTGGAAAATTCAATCTTCCCCAAGGCTAAGGCCAATCTTCCTAGAGGCAAGATGGATTTAAATTGCTGAATCAGTTCTTACCATACTTGACTGATTTGGGGAATGGGTTTCTTCAATACCAATTTGTACATATTGATGGACAGAGTTTGGCAGATGTTAATAAAGGTCTCTTTCTAAACTACATGAAACTAGCATATGGTCATCAGTGAAACCAATCCATAGAATAAAATGTTGCTGTATCTTAGTTAGGTTTCTTGCTGTGAAGAGATATCATGTCCAAGACAACTCTTATAAAAGAAAACATTTAATTGGGGATGAGTCACATTTTCGGATGTTTAGCCCGTTATCATCATGGTGATAGGCATGCCAGCACTCAGGCAGACACAGTACTGGAAAGGAAGCTGAGAGTGCTACATCCACAGACAACAAAGAAGAGACTGTCTCTGGACATAGCATGAACATAGGAAACCTCAAAACCCATCCGCAGAGTGACATACTTCTTCTAACAAGGTTACACCTACTCCAACAAGGCTATACCTCCTAATAGTGCTTCTCCAGATGGGCCAAGCATTCAAAGACATTAAACTGTGGACTCCATACCTATTCAAATCACTACATGTTGAGTGGACTTGAAATTATATTATCCTTGGCAAGATGGAAGGGAGCAAGGACTGTTAATGGAAACTTCCATCTTCTATCTGTTCTTTTCTTCCTTTGACTTGTTCATTGAAACTCTAGAAATGTAATGAACCATTGAGCATAAAGTAACAGTCTGAGAGGCAGAACTCCAGTGGAAGTGTTTCTGATGCATGACTTTCATCTGAAAAGGCAATTGAAAGAATAATTCATAACATATTGGCCTAGTCTCCTTTGTAAGACTAGAGGCAGTGGGAAAAGTTAGAACAAAAAGAGAAGAAGCAGACCCTCTAATGAACAAAGACCTCTTGAGTAACATCAGAAAGGAATCTGGCAAAGTGAACTGGGATAAAATAACAGTTTTAAATTGGAGAGGGGTTATATCTGTTAAGTAGAATGTCTTTCACAATTGTACACGAGGCATCGCCACCTCTTCTAGGACCATTTCAAACCACTCCAGGTGGTACCAACTTGGCTCAGAGGCTAGAAGCTGAATGAGCAGTGAGCATGTGATCATCACAGTTTACGCTGCAGGGAATGGGGCTGTGATGATCTGCTTTCTGATGCTTGCTTTCTTTTCTTCACAAATTTGGTTCTTTCTCTGTCTTCTGTGGGAATTTACTCTAGTGATGACATTCTTACAAATTTTTTAAGTACCTGACTTCTTTTGGTAGGAATAGAGGATACATTCCAACACACCTGCAGAACAATGGGGTGGACATAAAAAGGGAAAGAGGGAATTGACATTTAGAGGACTTTTATTACTCCAACTTGAACTTCATGCCAGGATTTTAAGACCCAGTGAGATAGACATCTACCTAGAACTCCAAGTCTGAAGACATGAATTCGAATCCCAGGACCATATGGAAAAAAGAGGGAAGCAAGTCAAAGCAAGTCGTCTGCAGGCCATCACATGCGTACTCTAGAATGTATGCATGCACCCACACACCCAAACATACATATACACACAATACATTCTAAAAATGTAATTAAAAACAAAACTGTAAACATGTGCATTCACACACTTTCCATAGAAATGGCTGTAGGTTCTCTGAGATTATCTCTACTGAACACAGAGTTGTTCATTTCTTCTAAAACGATTTAGAGAGCAGAGCCACCAGTAAGGCTTAAACCACAGCACAAACAAAACACACCAGGCAAAGGGAAATTTCATTCCCTTCAGTGACCAGAGCACAGGTCACCAGCAAATCAGTGCAAACTCTCTGGAGTTAATTTCTTCATAACAAGTAATTCTAGTAAAGTAGTCTTATAACATCAGTTCTTATAATATTTTCAGTTTATTCAAAGCTAAAACACACACACAAAAATCTCTGAACGTGTAAGGTCTCAATATAATGACTACAATATTTACTTGACAAAGCCTGCTTTTAAATTGTTAAGCTCAGTAAAGTAACTTGGAGTTAGATAATCAACATAATGAAAAAAATTAAAAACTAAGAAAATTTTCTTCCCTAAAATGTATTAGTCTATTAATCATGAAGGCAAGGGATTACACAGGTACAAAGAGATTGCTTTGTCTAACAGATATATGCATACTCAAAAAGAAGTAAAAATAAATATCAAACTTTGAGGTTTTTATTAATCTTTGTTTTCTTAATCTAAAATGTAAAGACTTTTCCTTTTAAAATGTTTTGTTTTTTCATTTCTTCTTTTTTTAGTGAAAATAGTTTTTTCCCCTCATACAATATATCCTGATTAGAGTTTCCCCTCCCTCCACTCTCCTCAACTCCTCCTTACCTCTCCTCCCATCCCTTTCTGTCTCTCATTACAAAAGAACAGACTTCTAAGAGAGAGTAGCCAACCATGACAAAATAAAATATAAGAGGAAGCAAAAAGTGTTATATCAAAATTAGACAAGGCCAACAGGAGGAAAACCGTCCTAAGAACTGATTCAAAAGTCATAAGCCCACTGGTTCTCACAGGCAGGATTCCCATAAAAGTGGTCAGCTAAGTGCTACACCATACACACAGAGGACCTGATGCAGCCACTTGTAGGCCCTGTGCTTGCTGCTTCAGTATCTGTGAGTTGAGTTCATATGTGCCTTGTTCAGCTGGTTCAGAAGACCTTATTTTTCTGGTGTCCTCCATCCCCTCTGGCTCTTAAAATCTTTCTGTCTCCTCTTCCACAGGATTCCCTGAGCTCTGATGGGAAGGATTTGGTAGAGATCTCCCATTTAGACTTTCTCTGAATAGTGCCTAGCTTTGGGTCTCTGCATCTGCTCCCATCTGCTGCTGGACAAAACCTCTCAGATGATTATTGGACACAGCATTGATCTATGCATGCAGTCCTTCTAAGGGGTTGTTATAACTGTTATGATATCGGAGGGTCTATGGACTTCTGTATTATCATATTCATTCTCCTTTTAAAAGTCTTTATGCCTTTATGCCTAATATCTTGAATTTTTCTTTGCTCTTCCTGTTAATGTGAGGCAGCTGTCCTTTATATTATTTCTAGCACTGCTGAGGTGTGAAGTAAACATAAGACAATCATGTGCAAGCTATTCATTAGAATTAGGAAAAACCTCAGAACTACTCAAGCAAAATTAATAAGAAGGGATGTAACATGCCCACCTTCTTATGATTCATATGAAAGTCAGATAATATCAATTAGCATTTATCAAATAAGAACGGGCAGGTGAGGGTGACAGCATTTTACTTATCTTGCAGGAATATGAAATGATGAATGACTCGTTCATAAAGTATCTTACATCAGCACTTCCTGAGTGCTCGCAGTATGTGCTTAAGCAACTTCAAACATCTAAGGCAAATCAAAAAGCAGTGTGAAGCCCCAGTTGGATAGACACAAGCCCAAATCGCCAAGCCAAAGTCCTAAGCTTGAAACTGCCATGCCCAGAAGACAAACATTAGTAAAATGTTGAGCTGGAGTGTAGTTAATTTTCAATACCAAAAACTGTTTTCTTTGTATATGTATCAGCCTTTCCCTAGAACTCTCAGTGGCAAAGTCCCTACTTTCAGGAAGGCTGCCATTATGGAGGGGGAAAAAATGAAGTCCACAGTTTACTGATGTGGAAAGGGTAAGATTAGGAACCCTCTTAGGCCAGCATTTTTTTTTTCATGATATTAAACTGTCTTTTGAAATATCAAACTGACAGGAATCTCTATATTAGAAAAAAATATCACAGTGTCTGCTCATCAAATCTCCTGGGTATCCACTTTACAGGCTATCAAGGTCTTACAAAAACACCCAGTAGTTACAATTCCAGATGACACAGCTCTCATTCACAGGCCTCAACTGCCTTACTGGAAAATCAGGTTTCCTTCAGGGAAAAGGCAGCATCTTTGATCTCGCAATGCTTGGCATCCTCTGGTCTGAACCCACCAAGTAAGCTCAAGTTGTATGAATTTTATTTGAATATTCAGCATGTCTATATGAGAACAGAGTTATGACTATAGAATGAAGTGTTGAAAGCAAATCCTACTGTTGTAATGTGATTCGTTGTGTCCATAAATCTGAATCCTTGTTTCTCTTTGCTTGCCATTAAAATACATAATTATCTATATTAAATGGTAATGAAATTGATTTTATATACGATTACTTAATTCAGCTAAGCTGAAGTTTTTGTGAGTCCTTAAATGTGGATGCATGAAGTAGCCACAGCTTTACTGTTAAACTGTACTTCTCTACACTGGCAATTTAACACTGCCCTGACATACAACACATGGCAGGGAGACAGGATACAGAGACTCTACTGCACTAGACTGATGACAAAGTGTCCTCAAATATACCATGATGCAAGCACTATTAATGAAATATACTGAAAGACAGTAAAGGAAAACATGACAATGGGACCTCATAAAGTTGCTAAGCTTCTGTAAGACAAAAGACACTGTCAATAGGACAAAATGGCAACCAACAAATTGGGAAAAGATCTTTACCAACCCTATATCTGATAGAGGGCTAATATCCAATGTATACAAAGAACTCAAGAAGTTAGACTCCAGAGAACCAAATAACACTATTAAAAAATGGGGTACAGAGCTAAACAAAGAATTCTCAATTGATGAACACTGAATGGCTGAGAAGCACCTAAAGAAATGTTCAACATCCTTACTCATCAGGGAAATGCAAATCAAAACAACCCTGAGATTCCACCTCACACCAGTCAGAATAGCTAGGGTAAAAAACTCAGGTGACAGTAGATGCTGGAGAGGTTGTAGAGAAAGAGGAACATTACTTCATTGCTGATGGGATTGCAAACTGATACAACCACTCTGTAAATCAGTTTGGCGGTTCCTCCAGAAATTGGACATAGTTCTACCGGAGAACCCAGCTATACCACTCCT
>NW_022196914.1:45214854-45241361 GCF_008632895.1 Mastomys coucha | reverse complement strand
GTTCTGTGCCCCAGTGTAGGGGAATGCCAGGGCCAATAAGTGGGAGAGGGTGGGGTGGCAGCCATGGGAAGTGGGGAGGCAACAGGGGTTTGTTTTTGTTGTTTTTGTTTGTTTCTTTGTTTGTTTTTTGGAAGGGAAACTGGGAAAGGAGAAATTTACATGTAAATAAAAAAAATATCTAATAAAAAATCAAAGAGAAAAGAAAGAATTTGATTATATAGAGGAGAATGGATCTCAGATATTATTAGACAATTGCTACACTGGGATGCTCAAGTCAATACGGCCTTTCTAGGTTAGATCTAGTCTTGAATTGTATATTCTGAATGTGCTGCTGCTTTTTGGAGGGGCTGGTCAAGCAAACCCTGGAGAGCCTGTAAAGTGAGCCACGTTGTCACAATGCTTAATAAATTTCCATAGGCATGCAAAAAAAAAAAAAAAAGGAATTCAAGGCCAATTTTAGCCAGAGAGTTTTAAGGAGTTTTAAGAGTTTTAAGGAGAAACCAAAGGGAACATTTTATTTTTAAAAAATGAGTTTAATGAAAATATAACTGGTTTAATGTTCTGGGACATATGTATCTCTTAAAGACTAGAGGTTTGTATAGAAAAATTTAGTAAACATTTAACTCTAATTCCAAAAACTATATAAGATATAAAATATGGTATAGCAATATACAATTTGATTCAAAGTGTTTCTCTATTTGTTTTCAATTATACTACAAAAAATGTATGTAAGTATACTAATTTGAACAAATTAAATAAGAAATACTGAAAAAAGGAGTGTTTAGAGTCTTCAAATTCATAATGTATTTTAAAATAACATTAAATAGAATTATATATAATTATTTAAAAGAACATTACAAATTTGAATATAGTTCTCAGGACTCTAAACATAATTATGGATTTGTTTTCTGTTTGTTTTGTTTTATGTTATTGTTGATATTGTTGTTGTTGTTGTTTTTGATACAAGTTCAATCTACATAGTTCTGGCTGACCTGGAGCTCATTATATAGACCAGGATGGTATTGAAATCACTGAGATCCACCTGCCTCTCCCTCCCGAGTGCTGAGATTAAGGGTATGTGCTACCATGCCTACTATAATAATAGTATTTTAATTGAACTTCCACAAACACAAAGTTGAGAAATTCTTGCCTTAACATGACTTAAATGTAATACTCAGCAATAAAAATTTGTTACAATTTTATAAATGGATGGGTCAAAAACAAAATATTTAGTACAAATCCAATTTAATTTAATTTTTATATTAGTTTGATAAAGTCATTGTAATCAAGAGCTATAGTCTTGGTCATTCAAACAGGACAAATGTGTTCTTACTTAGTTTGGAGGCTCAAAGCTCAACACCAAGCCCTGGCAAGGTTGATGGAGAGATGCTTCTACTGACTTCTGATGTTTAATGGTGATCATCAGCATTCTTTGCCTTCAACATTCTCCAAATTCTCCTTCCAGAACCACATGACATTATGTCATATGAATGCTTACCACTTAAGTTTGCCAATTTTGTAAGATAAGTATATTGGATTTGAAGCTATCCCAATATATGATGTCCCAAGCCAGACTGAGATGTATGAGACCTTTCTTCAAAAACCTAAAACATAGAATTCAGGAAGGGAGGAGGAGATGGAGGGGGAAATCAATAGAAATCATCTTAATTATCTGATTTTAACTGGATTACCTCTATAAATCTTGTACTTCCAAGCCAGGTCACATAAGAAGGTACTAAGAGTGAGGATTGCAGTGTATGAATTTTGGGTCAAAAGGACACATAATTGCTGAAAACTTCAAAGTGTTGATTAAAGAAATCTCTACATCTGGAGAAGAACACTGTCACAGCTTGGATGACTCAGCAGAAACATGACTGCATACAGCTACAGCAGTCACAATAGTTTTAGAACACTTCATGTGTGTGGTATAAAATTTACATCTATTATACATATACATATGTGTATATATGTATGTATATAATTTTAGTAAAAGAACTATTAGTAGTCAAAATAATGTTGAAAATTTTAAAAGGAATCATACCACCCAACATTAAGAGTTACAAGAAAACTGTCATAATTAACTTTAAATTGCTGATGGTACGGATACTTAGAAAATAAAACAGAATAGAGAATACAGATATCAATCGATACATACTTTTCCCAATTAAATTTTTATTTGAAAAATATAAAGATAACTCCAGGAACAATGAACAATATTTTCAGCAATTGGTATTGGAATAATGAATATCCATTTTCTGAAGATGAATCTCAACTTAAATAACACGCCTTCTGTAAAAAAATTAATTCAAAATGAATCACAGATCTAAATGTCTAATTTAAAATTATAAAACATTGAGAAGAAACAGAGGAGAAATCTTTTGTGATTTGACATTAGTAAAGGAGTTCTTAGATATGACACCAAAGGCTCAGTTCATGAAAAAAATGATAAATGGAATTCATCAGAATTTAAAACGATTACTCTTCAAAAAAGAAAAAATAAAAAGAAAAAAAAAACAGTAACAAGAAAGAAAAGGCAAGGTACAGGCTCTGAAAAAAAAAAAAGTCAAATGTCTAGAAACGAACCTGTATCCTGAGTGTACTCTAAAAACTTCAACATAGTTTTTAACTTTTTAAATCATTTGAGAATTCTATATAATGTATTGCTCCAATTCCTCCCCTCAAAACTCCCAGGCCCACCCATAGCTCTTTGATCCAAAAAGCTTCTTGTTCTTTTTTTTATTTTTAAGAACTCCTTGACTGGTTCCAATTTGTGTTGACTATGTACTCCTGAGTTTGGAAGTGTTAAGACTCTCCAAGAACATCTGACTTCTTCCTGCTGTTAAACAGTCTATTTAGTTGGGAAAATTTTAGGATGATGCTTGTCCTCTTGCTCTGAAGATTTCCAGCTAGGCAGTTCATGTCTTGTACAGCCACTATGAGTAACTACACAGTAGGTCATTTTTACTTATCACTGTTGGGATTCATGGTGATACTGGAAGTATATCCCATTATTTCTATTCCTTCTGGAAGTGCTATTAGCCACAGACTGCATCTGCTCATTCTTTTCCTCTTAATTTTTAAAAAATATTACTTCCAGTTGTGTTGCTCTCGTGGCTGCTCTCTGGGTTCATTTCCTCAGCCTGTCATGTACTCTATCTGTTATCCTTAACTAGGGATGATCTATTATTTAAGACTTTTAACAAGATTTTTAATTTCAATTACTTTCTAATTTCTACAAAATGTATTTTATTATCTTTCAATTACACTTTAGTATGGTTTTACCCTTGATTCCTTGTTTCATATTCTGTTGTTCATGAACATATTTTCTAGTGTCTAACTATTCTAACGAATTCTTAGGATATACTCACAACCTGTTAGTTTTACCTGCTTCTCTCTTTGGGCAAATTTTTTCGTAAAGTGATATGGAGTTTTAATGAAATGCCCCCAGTAGGCTCCACATGGTCCCATTTGGTGGTTCTGTTTGAGAAGATTTGAGGGATATGTGAAGGGCTTTTGCAGCCCTGAACATGAAAACACAAGTCGTGGAGAGCATGGCACTAGCAGGTATTCCCTTTCCCTTCCCTTTCCTGTAAACCCTTACATTACATTCCTAAAGCTAGCCCCCAAGGTTAGTCCCTTACGTGGACACTTTATTATGCCTGTCTCATTCCTGAGACTAAACACCAAGGTCCAACTATCAAGACACCAAAATCCAGCCATCAAAATTCATTATTTTGACTAAATAAGTTAACAAACCCAATCAGAGTTTACCAACCATCCTAGCTTATTCTAAAACAGACCTCCCCCTTTTCCCTCTTGAAGTGAACACATACAAAACTCTTTGCTGTTGTTGCTGCCCTATTGAGATTCTGCCATCCTATCTCTGCCTTGTTTTAATAAAGGATCTCTTTGTACTTGATCTGTGCTTGGTAATTGGTGCTTTCATGTAGTTCATACATAATACAGGGTCCGGAGGGGAGAACTTTGCAGTACACAGGTCCCTTCAATATGGGCTTGCTAGAAGCTTCTCACTGAGGGCAGGCTTTAAGAGTTTAAAGACTTAAAGTTTGCAGATTGCTCTTTCTGCTTCATACTTTCTGGTTCAAGATGTGAACTCCCATCACAATGTGTTCTTATCCCTTTGGAACTGTACTTAATTCATTTAATTTAATATAATTCATTCTTCTATAAACTGCCTTGGCTGTGGTGTTCTTATCCAGCAATCAAAAAGTAAGTAATATAACTGGTTACTTTTATGTGCATCATGAGCTTCTCTTCAGCAAAACTTTGACCTTGGGGATTTCAGTACAATAAATGCAATACCCTCTAATCAGAGTTCATTTTCTTCAGTTAGGTGTCACTTCAAACAGTATCACTAGCTACTTGCTAATTTCCTATTTGGGAGTTTAGCTTTTCATACTTCTTTGAACCACTGGTCATAATTATACATGCTAAGGGAAACAGGACCAAACAAAAGAAAATGACTAATCTTTTTTATTCCTACTTTCAACATCAAGAACCCTAACATTATATAAAGACATAACTTTCCCTTTTTTGCCATGGTGTTTTCTTTTTTTAAATATTAATGTCTACTTTTTTATTATGTTCAACACAAATATATTTTTATACAAATCATAAAAATGGTGGACAAGTTATTAAATGAACATAAATATTTAGATAAAGTCTTTTTGTTTGTTTTGTTTTGCTTTGTTTCTAGGAGAGCTTTAAAATCTTGGCTCTTACTGTTGTACAAACCCAAAACAAGAACAATTTTTAAACATTGGAGTTCATTGTAATAAGGCTGTACTTTAATGACCCTCACATCACCAAAGGATTTTACCTCTATAGTAGCTAAGAGTTGACAGTTCAACTGCACCAAGGAATGAATCGGAGGCATGATTATTTGGATACATATTTCCTGCTATGGTCAAAGCTATTTGAATTGAGTGATTGTCATCATTCTCAGCCCACAGGGAACAGGTTACATTCATTTAAGAAATGGTGTGTGTATTAAGATAATCTATCCATGAAGTCATTCATTAACTGTTTCAATGAACAATGGTTCTGCTTGGAGGGTGGCACAGACATTAGGTGAGGGTAAGATTCCAGTTCATTGACTGTGATAATTTTGAAAAGCATTCATATCAGAAAAAGAGTAACTTATAAGTTCCTCTTCTTCAAAATTGATACAATAATTATAAATATCAAGCAAAACATTCAGTCTCACTCTTTGTTGTTCTCTTACAAGCCACCTCCCAAGTTAATTGTCTACTTTTCTTTTGGCTGTATAAATAATTTTGAAATATGTAAACTGTTCTGAACACCATAGTATAGTGTAAGAACATCAAATAAACAATCTTACTACAATAGAGAGGCTGAGATAGAAGAAGCCTGATTTCAAGACCATTATGTGGTACACAACATGTACAAACAAGCAGAAAGTGTGTATGGATTGTACAATATTGGACCTATTTCTCCAATTACCAAATTAGAGAGACCACTGGATGATAGCCAACAAATTTCTAATTCCTCATATTTTTGAATTTCAATTGATTAGGATATGTTGATAATATTAGTTTTCATATTAAGACATATTAAGGAAAAGTGATTGTTACTTCCTGTTGGTTTTGTTAGTAGAGGTGGAATTATGTTTGTGTGGATTTGTTGAAAGATCACTTTCTTGCTTTTTCTATGTTGTAGCTTCCCTCCTTGTGTTGGCGATTTCCATCTATTATTCTTTGTAGGGCTGGATTTGTGGAATGATATTGTGTAAATTTCATTTTGTCATGGAATATCTTGGTTTCTTCATCTATGGTAATTGAGAGTTTTGCTGGGTATAGTAGGCTAGGATGGCATTTGTGTTCTCTTAGGGTCTGTATGACATCTGCCCAGGATCTTACAGATTTCATAGTTTCTGGTGAGAAGTCTGGTATAATTCTGATAGGCCTGGCTTTATATGTTAATTGATTTTTTTCCTTTACTGTTTTTATTTGTTTGTTTTTCTTTCTTTGTTTAGTGAATTTAGTGTTTTGGTTAATATGTGACAGGAGGAATTTCTTTTCTGGTCCAGTTTATTTGAAGTTCTGTAGGCTTCTTGTATGTTCATGGGCATCTTTTTCTTTAGGTTAGGGAAGTTTTCTTCTATAATTTTGTTGAAGATATTTACTGGCCTTTACATTGGGTATCTTAACTCTCTTCAATACCTATTATCCTTAGGGTTGGTCTTGTCATTGTGTCCTGGATTTCCTGGATGTTTTGGGTTTGTAGCTTTTTGCATTTTGTGTTTTCTTTGACTGTTGTGTCAATGTTTTCTAAGGTATCTTCTGCACCTGAGATTCTCTCTTCTATCTCTTGTATTCTGTTGATGATGCTTGCATCTATGGCTCCTGATCTCTTTCCTAGGTTTTCTAACTCCAGGGTTGTCTCCCTTTATGATTTCTTTATTGTTTCTATTTCTATTCTTAGATCCTGAATGGTTTTGTTCATTTCCTTCTCCTGTTTGACTGTGTTTCCTCTTTAAGCCCTTCTACTGGTTTACCTGTGTTCTCCTGTATTTCTTTAAATGAATTATTTATGTCCATCTTAAAGTCCTCTATCATCATCGTGAGAAGTTATTTTATACCTGAATCTTTCTTTTTCTGGTGTGATGGTATATCCAGGACCTACTATAGTGGGACAATTGGGTTCTGATGATGCCAAGTAACCTTGATTTCTGTTGCTTATGTTCTTATGCTTGCCTCCCATCATCTGGTTATCTTTTGTGCTACCTGCCCTGGTTATGGAGCTGGTCCTTCCTGTGATCCTGGTTGTATCAGACCTCCTCAAAGTCAAGCTGTCTCTGGGATCCTGGGATCTGGGATCCTGGGATCCTGAGATTCTGTATGTGCCAGAGCTCCTGGTAGTCAAGCTGTCTCTGAGACCCTGAGATCCTGGTGTGACCACGCTCCTGGAATCCTATGATCCTGGGTGTGTTAGAGTGCCTGGAATTGGAGCTTCTTCTGGGTGTTTTGGGACTGGCTGTGGAGTCTGCACCCAAGGTCTGGTCAGGGCACCAGGCCATACAGGAAGGAACCTGTGCCACTGATCTGGCAGAGTTCCTGAATGCCTGGGTCATGCTGGTCTCAGTTACTCCCAGTGTTGGGACAGATGTTGTATCCTTCTCACTTCTGATCCTATGATGCTGAGTGTGGTAGAGTGCCTGAGAGTGTAGCTTCCCCTGGACATGGTAGGACTGATTGTGGAGTTTGAACCCAAGGTCTGCTTAGGGCACCAGTCCAGACAGGAAGGGGGGGTATAACTTTCAATATATCTCCTTAGACAAGTCCAAATCCTAAAATGATGATGCCTTCATTTAAGCATTGGAAACTGAGCCCTTACATTATCATGTTTGTGATTTCAACAGTCACAAATCTATCTGTCATCCATCCTTAACTCCATGAGTACTGGACTCTACACATATCCACTGGTTGCTTGTCTATGAGCTCAGCCTTACTTTTAAATAGATGCCAATTATGTTTTTCTTGTCTGCAATGAAAAATGTTCTAGTTTGCCCTTTGTTTTCATTCTCTAAAATGATACTTTCAGCTAATTTGTCACTAGGGTATACATTTAAAAACAATATGATGCCCTTAAAATATAAACAGAAGAGACTAAGCCTCATTTCACCAAGTCATTGAACCTTTTCTCTCCTGTTTACTTATTTGTAAAAGGTATGTAACAATCAGATCTGCTCTGTAGGGTTATGAGATTAGGCTAATGTATACTTATCAAGTGTTCATAACAATATTTTGACATTTAGTAAACATTAAGTATTTGTGTATGAAAATAAAAGTAAATAAGAAAATATTGGGAGCCTATGAAATAAATGCACATATTTAAAACAAGAAATCTTCACTTTTCTTTGAAAGATGAGTAAAGGGTGAGTAAGAAACACAGTTATTATTCTTTAAAATTGTTTGGTTAGTACATGTGAAGGTGAGCAGCAATATTCACTGCATCCATGTGGGGAGCCGTGAAGCTGGAGAGGCATTCGCCATGGCAGGATGGCACCTACTTCCGCTGTTAACTCCTAGTGGACAACTGTTTGCGCATGTGCATGGAGTGAAAAGGACGCCATGTCACGGCCCATCCCAGGGCGTTACTTAGGGTAATGAGCGAACAGCCAATCATGAGCAGACACGCCACGCTGTGGGCAGATATGCTGCACTGTGGTGTATATAAGCAGTGCAGATTTTGGGCTCGATCCTTTTTTCCCTATGGATGGAGACAAATAAACGTTGCTGCAGAAGGAACCTAGTGTCCGCGTGTCTTCTTCCCGGCGAGACGACTGCGCGGGCTACACATCCAGTTCTCATCCCTCACTTTGTCTCTTTTCCTATCATGCATGTTCACCTTGGTGTTCATATGTCTCACAATTTTCTAAGCAAAGAATTGTACATGGCAACTAAAATTACTACCATGTCTCTCCATTTCCCACTCAGAGAAGCTTTTGTGGTATGTACAGGAAACACAAGTCCCTAAAGAAAATTAGCCTATTAAATACTTAAAGAAATTTGCCTTTATTATCTTTCTTCTAACTTTCCTGGAACAGCATGTTGAAATACTGGTTCTTCGCTATTCCTCAGCTACCACCAGTCTAGCATAAGACAACTTCAAGAAGACACCAGGTTCCAAGATTCTCAAGTCCTTCTTATAAATATGTTAAGATTATACCTACACTTCTCCTTTAATTTGAAAGAACTTCTAAGTTTTGCATTTGTACTTCTTGTTCTAGTTAAGAAATTCTCAACATCCTTTATCCAGGTTTTATGTATCTTTATTCTGCAAGAAAATATTTTGAAAACTGCATTCATAACCATTCCCTTGGTATATAGAGAAATGGTTAGGCTTGATATAATGCCTATATGATCATTAATGATTGGATGTCTAAAGAATAAAGGAAAAATGTAAAAGGAAGTCACAACACTGATCCATGATCAGCTAAGGAAACTCAGTCAACACACACAGTAGTGGAAATAGGGAAGACTGTGAGCAGTGAACAGAGGCATGCATCCTATGTACTCAGGACAAAAATGGAGGACTTCATCCTAAAATCAGATGTAGTCCTGCTGACTTGTGATACTTTTTAATAATGCAGTGCTTGATTTATTCTGGAAACCGGTGTCTTGAACTTTATCTTTTTCATTGTTGTTGTGATTTCTGTATATATTTTATCATTTTTTTCCTTTTTTATTGGATATTTTCTTTATTTACATTTCAAATGTTATCCCCTTTTCCAGTTTACCCTCCACAAACCCCCTATCCCATCCCCTCTCACCCTGCTTCTATAAGGGTGTTTCCCTACCCACCCAACCACTCCTGCCGCCCTTCACTGGCATTCCCCTACATTGGGCCATGGAAACTTCACAGAACCAAGGGCCTCTCCTCCCACTGATGCCCAACAAGGCCATCCTCTGCTATGTATGAGGCTAGAGCCATGGGTCCAGGTATCCTCTTTGCTTGGTAGTTTAGTCCCTGGTAGCTCTGCAGGGTCTGGTTGGTTGATACTGTTGTTCTTCCTATGGGGTTGTAAAACTCTTCAGTTCCTTCAGTTGTTTCTCTATGCTCAGTCCAATGGTTGGCTGCAAGTATCACCCTCTGTACTTGTTAGGCTCTGGCAGAGCCTCTCAGGAGACAGCTATATCAGGCTCCTGTCAGCAAGCATTTCTTGTCATCCACAATAGTGTCTGGATTTGGTGACTGTATATAGGATGGATCCTCAGGGACCTTTACCCTACAAGGAGAGAACCAAGATGTTAGAAAGTTTTCTATGCTAGCTGCTGAGAACAGGATGTTCATGAGCATTTCATATCATGACTGTTCATGCATGTTCCATGTCATAAGATATCTAAGGCAGGTAATAACTATAACTGAATAAAATTTTGTCTTTCATTAATACTAGAAAGGGACACAAAGTGGAAATTATGGACATGGAATGCAAAATAATGACCATGAATCACCTCTTACTTGAGATCATTTATTTAATAAGAAAGGTAGTAATATATTAGTGTTCTGAGGGTACTGCAAATGATTATAAAACTTACCCATGAAAAGGATGCAAAGAAAGTAATCACTACTCCATAGTTAGTCACTGCAACTCCTTCCATGGGTATTTTCTTCCCCCTTTTGAAGGAATGAAGTATCCACATTTTGGTCTTCCTTCTTCTTGAGTTTCTTGTGGTTTGTGGATTGTACTTTGTGTATTCTAATCTTCTGGGCTACTATCCACTTATCAGAGAGTGCATACCATGTAGAGACTGAAGGAAGGACAATCCAGAGACTGCTCCACCTAGGAATCCTTCCCATATTTAATCATTAAATCTAGACACTATTGTGGATACCAGCAAGTGCTGGCTGACAGAAGCATGATACAGCTGTCTCCTGAGAGGCTCTGACAGTACATGACTAGTTCAGAAGTAGAGGCTCACAGCCATCCATTGGACTGAGTACAGGGTTCCCAATGAAGAAGCTAGAGAAAGGACCCAAGGAGCTGAAGGGTTTGCAGCCCCTTAGGACGAACAACAATATGAACTAACTAGTACCCTCAGAGCTCCCAGGGTCTAAACCACCAACCAAAGAGTGCACATGGTGGGAGTAATGGCACCAGTAGCATATGGATAGCAGAGGACGGCCAAGTCAGTCATCAATGGGAGGAGAGGCCCTTGGCCATGTGAAGGTTCTGTGCCCCAGTGTAGGGGAATGCCAGGGTCAGTAAGCAGGAGAGGGTGGGGTGGTGAGCAGGGGGAGAGGGGAGGGAACAGGTGTTTGTTTTAGTTTTAGTTTTAGTTTTAGTTTATTTTTTTTCTTTATTTTTTTGGGGGGGGGAAGGGAAACTGGGAAAGGAGATATCATATGACATGTAAATCAAGAAAATATCTAATAAAAAAAAGAAAGTAATCACTATTTGTTCAAAATTTCTAGAAATTAAAGAAATATTATCTAAAGTGTATTTATTTCTCCTGATTACTGGAGTAATAATCTTCCATTTTTGTCTTTTGTTTTGTTTTGTTTTGTTTTTTCAAGACAGGGTTTCTCTGTGTAGCCTTGACTGTCCTGGAGCTCACTCTGTAGACCAGGCTGGCCTCGAACTCAGAAATCCGCCTGCCTCTGGCTCCCAAGTGCTGGGATTAAAGGCGTGCGCCACTATGCCTTTTTTGTCTGCTTTATTGGTGTTGATTCTGAGAATGTGTCTTTCTATGTAGCAAAGACAGACCTCAAACTTGCAATTTTGAGAATCAAACTCCATTTTGCTTTCTGATATAGTGTTTCCTTATGTTTCTCAGAGTGATTTTGAACTTGTAAATATTTCTGAATCGGCCTCTCAAATATTTAGAGCCTCCAATTATTTACTTAATACCCTGTCAGTAATATTTTTATGCTTTATTTATCTGAGCATGTATATAGACTATGAAAATCAGAAGACAACTTTGGAGAATTAGTTTTCATCCTCCACTGTGCAGTTTCTAGGAATTTAACTCATGGCAGAAAGTGCCCCTACTCACTAAACCATTAATTTTAATATGTCCTGTACTATACAGATGTTTGTTAAATAATTATATTTCTAAAGACTGTTGGGTATTATGATTGGTGTTTTGAAACTGGGTCTCATGTACATGAGAGTGACCACGTATTCTTGATCCTCCTGCCTCTACCTCACAAGTACTATGATTATAGATGTGTACCACTGTTGGGCTAGTTGATGGGTTATAGTGTCCTGTACATCAGCTCACAGTTTTGGCCACTCCTGGAGGCGGGATGCACGAGTTTTTTGTTTTTTGGTTTTTGTTTTTTATTACTAGATATTTTCTTTATTTACATTTCAAATGTTATCCCTTTACCTGGTTTCCCCTCCAGGAAAAAAAACAAAAAAACAAAAAAACAAAACAAACAAAAAAAAAACCTATTCCCTCCCCCTCCCCCTGCTCACCAACCTGCTCATACTTTTTGCAGGAAGGGGTGTCTGGGAAGGGGAGTTTATTGGCTAAGCCTCCAGGCTTGTAGGTACCTCATGAAAATGGAAATCTTTCTTGAAGCTACTGACCTCTGATCACATCTTCTACCTGTGTAGGGCCTTGGAGCGTTGCCCCTATGTGACTGATAGCCAGGAACTTACGAAGAGCTGTGGCCTCATGTCAGGGGCCTGGTATCCAGGAGAGTGGCAAGCTGCAGACCGTTCCTTGCAGGGATATCCCCTGCAGGGTCACTGGGGTTTCAAACCTTAGTTCAACCAGAAACCAGGCTGCCTTTCATGGTCCTACAATCCACCACAGCCAGATAACTTATATTTATTAATTTATATGTATATAAAATTATTATTAATCATATGTATCATGTCCTTCTGTACTAACTGAAATTTTTTGGTATCTTGCGACATGATCTTTCTACACAGCCCTGACCAACCTGTAGTTCACTATATAGATAAGACTAGTCTCATTTTCTTGGAGATCTACCTGCCTCTGCCTCCCAAGGGCTAGGATTAAAAATGTAAGCCACCACACTTGGCCAAGTGCATTTCAAAGTACAAAAAATACTCGGAAATTTCTCTGTAACAGAAGCAGGTACTAATCATCTCAATACTTCCAGATTTTTTTTTGCCTATTTTCTTCTTGCTGCTTAACCTTGTTAAGTGGCAGATGGAGAAAACTAAGACACAGGGAAATAATTATCAAAATTTTTGTTTACTTGTGCAAGTATCGTCAATATAGTTTTTGATTTCTGTTGGTTTGCTTATTGGTTTATTTCATGCAAAATATTTTGAATCTTCCTATGTATTTGGTGAATCATTTCCTTAAGAGAAACAAGAATTCTCTCATCCAAATATTGGCTAGAACAAGTTTCTCAGACTATTCTGACTACTCTAACAAAATGCCTTATACAAAGTCATTTGTAAACAGCAGAAATATATTTTTGCAGTTCTGGGAGCTGATAAATCTCTTCATATTTAAAGTTCCAGTGGGATCAATGTGCCAACAGCAGGACCTTCACCCTAATGGGACACAACAATGTAACGTCACTGTGAAAATTATGTGTAGACAATAAATAGGCCAGAGTGCTTAGGGACCTTACAGTCACCTGCAGTATCCCCACAAAAATTTCTGTGTGTAGGTAAAAGAGCTTGTTTCCCTGTTTATACCACTTCCATTAGCACAAGCCACATAGGTGATATGTTTTTAGAAAGCTAAATGATAATATCAAAGCATGAATAGTCTCTCAACTAAACTATGCCATTTTCATACCTAGGAAGTATTTATTTTTTGTTTTATTCCACTGTCCCTTTAGCTTTATGTTTAACTAAACTAGATTTACCAAGAGACCACTCTAAATATATGCTGAAATTACTTAAAATTAGATACTTACAAATTAGTAGAAATTAAAAAAACAAAGCTTAGTAGAATTTTGATAAAAAGAAGCTTATTTCAGGAGATCTCTTGACGGATACTTTGAAAGACAGACATGTGTACATATATGTTATTTATAAACTACAGGAGAGCAATTCTGTTGCTGCTCCAGTGGCCACTAAGGTTTTTTACAAAGGGCAAGATAGTAAATATTTTCAGCTTTACTGGCCAGATGGTCTCTGTCACAACTACTCAGCCCAGCCATTGTGGCATGAATGTAGCCTCAGACACCACATAAATAAATAGGCATGACTGTGCTCCAGTCAAACTTAATTGACAAAAACAGGTGTGAGCACATTTGACCTACAGAATGTAATGTACCAACTCTGTTCCATACCATAGTGCATGCAATACTACAAAATAAAAAAAAATATATATATACAATTAGGTCACAAGTTTTCATATTCAAATCATCTAAGAAGATGTAAAAACCATGAGTAAATTCAATAAAGTGATTAACTTTTATTTGTGTGGGAATAAGGCAGCAAACTTTTAAAGAAGAATCAGAAATACTAAATTAAGGGAAGCAGGGATCCTAAATGAACAAGATATTTTCTAGGATTTTCTTCTGTTCAGTCTTTTGCCCAAACTGACTTTATACATATTTAAGCTACATAATGTTCATATAAATTTGTATTAATTGTAAAATGTATGCCCTGATTTATCATTTAGTATCCTAAGGAATGAACTCCTAGTTGGCATATCTGGTTACAGTTATGAAGAGAGTAGATGTCAGTACATAAAGCAAGTTCTCCTCAGTCTGCCTGAAATGTGGAGTGTGCAGCGAATGTTAAATGTCATGTTCTAGCCTAACAAATGTTCTATTAGAATATAATAGACATAAGATCTGTTCTATAACAGAATCACTTTGTACCACTGGTGCAACTGAATATGTGGGTCAAGCCACAGAAACCTAGATACATCTAGGGAGGGCACAGTATGTTCTAGGTCCCTTCTTTAGCCATCACCTCCTGTGATACTAAATGGAACCCACAAATGTGATTCACATTTCCTATCATCATCAAGCATCCCAGATCCCTCTGTGCTACTTGAGCCATTCTCATGAGGTGTTTTGAAGAGGGTCCTACTTCCTCATCCAAAGAAAAGGACTACAGAGGCTGAGACCTCTGTCATCACTGAAGCAGAAGATAAGGTCTGGAACAGTGGAACAAGCTTAGTGAAGACAGACATACAGAGAGAGTCAGTGGTATGCTGTCTTCCATGATTTCCTCTGATATTTCATTTATCCTAGAGTTTTACATTAAAATGTTCTTCTTAGGAAGATAAGACATCTCAGTACAGTTATGTTTGTGTTCCTAAGTAGCCTCAAAAGAGATAAATTGAGCATTTGAACAACCTAATAAATGAAAATATGGTAAACATAAATAAAAATTATAATCACAGAATTTGTAAACTTCTTAAAGGATTTACTTATTTATTTCTTATTTTTGTACATATATGTGTGCTGTATGAGTTTACACGTATCACATGTATTTAGGAGCCCATAGATGACAGAGGAGGATATTCTATTCCCTGGCCTGGATTTAAAGGTGGTTGTGAGACATCCTACAGGTGCTAGGAACCAAAGGTGGATCTTCAGAGAGAACAGTAGGCACTCTCAATCTCTGAGACATTTCACCAGGCCCACTTTTTCACTTTTATTAGTCACAAAATACTACCAACACCTTCAGAAATATCACTTAATAACTGTGTAGAAATGGGCTTCTCAAACTGCTTCTGTAGAGAATGATTGACTCAGGAAAGTTGTCATGTACTTAGCTTGATTCTAAGATATATAGTCCCACATGCACCACGTCTAGTTTCATTTTTAAAATTCTTAAAATGGTGCTATTGAATATGTATTGATTTCCATTTATGAGAACAAGTCATAAGCATACACCTGCCATATTCTGGTTTGTATTTGTCTGATTTTTTTCCATGTTTCTGACTTTACCTCCACAATAATGGGACAATGAAAATGGTGAAATGCCTTTTATGATGATGTGATATATATATAGACTTTATCATTTGTTTAGAATTCTTTGCAGTATGTCTAATATGTCAATTTAATTGGAGCTAACCTCACAGATCAGTTGTGGTATATGATAAACAGGAATAGAGTCTCATGATCTTAAATTCCAAATAACAGCTTCTCAGAGGACCTCCAGCTAATCCCTTGAACCCAAATGAGATAAAAACAAAAAACAAACAAACAAACAGATAAAAACTACTACCCTAGTACAGTCGGCTACCATATTACCTCAATCGCTTTCCCCATTCTTTCCCTAAAGGCGTAATTCCTGAGTGGTTTTATCATAAGAATTACGTTTTTAGCAAATGTCTGAAAGTTCTTTAGTGAAAGATATTTTTGTTTTTATTCCCAAATGCTCAGCCATTTTAATATCATTTTCCTCTAAACTAACACTATTAAATGTAGTTAAGGTTTTCTTTCTGTGTGATAGATGCAAGATTTATTAGAATAATTCATTGTTCCCTAAAGAGAGTGATACATACATACTGCAATTGCTGCAAATCACATCGTTATTGTCAGTCTTGCTTCTTCCCACACCACTAGAGTCTTATGCTGCACAATCAGAATTTAGTAACTTCATTAAATGTGTTGCCTGGTACACCTATTTAGACTGTGGGAGTCATTTCCTTTTTCCAACACATTTTTACATAAGATGTGCTGCATTTTCACAAAGCTGTCTAAGGACTTTGAAACATCTGTACCCAGCCATTTGCTTAAATCAACAAAAAAATGTTGAAGCAAAAATCAGACTTTGGAACATCAATTCAAACATTCCTTTTCAAGTGTGCCAGATAGGTGGTCAAGTACATTCTCTGTCAGTGCTCAATTTTTATGATAACTATTAAAGCAAAACTGACTGCACGAAAATCAAAAGCTGCCACCGGGTGTGAGGACCATGAAGGTGAGATATGAAAAATCTGAATTGGGCTGACACAACTGCAATGAACAGATTCAATACTAGAAACAATATCATGCCTGTAGTTTAATCTTTAGAAGTTACTGTGTCCGTGTACTTGGGACTACGAAAGAAGTAAGCATCGAAAGGATCCGAATGTAAGTAGAAGCTCTTGCATCCACAGCAATTAGGCTCATTTTAGAATCCCAGTTTTCTAATAGGTTTCATTTTATCATTTGTGGCTGCTCAGTAACCATTTATTCTCTCTCTCTCTCTCTCTCTCTCTCTCTCTCTCTCTCTCTCTCTCTCTCTCTCTCTCTCTCTCTCCTCTCCTCTCCTCTCCTCTCCTCTCTCCTTCCCTCCAATGAGTTTAGAAATTTAGGTTCAAAATGTTTGAGTTCAACCAAAGGAACATAAGTAGTGGCTTGGCAAAGAGGGATAACAAATGGGAATTCTTGACTTCATTTTCCTGAAGCACTCTTAAGAGCCAATACTTTATTTTATTTTGGTGCCAGGATAGAATCTGTGGATTCACATGTCAGGAAAACACTCTGTAGCTGAATGCTACCCACACAGCACAGTCAATTAATTAATTAATTAATTATAGACACAGTTCCTATGTGTAGCAGTGGTTGCCCTGGAACTCTGTAAACCAGGCTATCCTTCAGCTCACAGAGATCTGCCTCCTGGGTGCTGGGATTAAAGGAGTGTGCTGCAGCCTCTGCCACCACCACTGCTGCTGTTGCTGCTGTCGCCACTGCTATTATCATTGTCACCCACCCCAACAGTCTGATCAGCTTTTCTGAATAAAATGTTTTAAAGTTATACTTGAATGAGGGGAAGAAGGTCAGAAAAATAAATACCCAAGGTCATTAACAGCATAGGGGAAAGTCATCTAAAGACACTTACAGAAAACCTGAGTATATCTATATCCCCTCTGTAGTACGTTGGTCTATCCATGTTCTTTGCAATTTGACACTGAAAATCTCTTATCACAGATTTTTCTTGTACTTTGTTTTGTTGTTGTTGTTGTTGTTGTTTTTCAGGCAGAGCATTGCTATGCAAGGTGGCTGACTTGGAGTTCATCACAGACCCAGACTGGCCTTAAGTTTTCAGTGATCCTCTCAGCCCTCTCACCTCACCTCCAGGGGCCAGGGATTACAGATGTGTGCCACCTGACCTGCCTTGCTGTTGCCTCTTGAATCTGAGTTGATTCCTCAATTAGAATGCAGAAACAATGATGCTGTCCATTTATGAGTCTAAAGATAAGAGGCCTTCCACACACTACTCAGTAACTCCCTTAGCACCCCATGACTACTGTATGAAACATTCATCCTAGTGTGACCAAATGAGTCAAGCCATCCTAGATCCCACAAGCTCCAGATCACCAGCCATCTGACCACCAGCATGTGAACAAGTCTGAAGTCATTCAGACCTGTCTTCAATCTCAAAAGCTACCTGATTGACTGTTATAATAAATAAATACATAATATTTTAATGCACTGTTATGATATGATTTGTGAACAGCAATGCTTAAGTGACAACTTCAGATGAAAATGCTAATTCACACTGCATTTGTCATCTATGTCTGCTCATTGACATAGATGTTTGTTTACTTGATTTTTATTTAGTCCTAATTAAATATTAACTGTTAGCAAATAGATTATTCAACAAACATTCACTTCGTGTCTACTTACCACTATCAATGCACAGAATACAAAAGTGGGAACTGTACGTGCAATGTTTTCCAGCAGTAAAAATAGGCATTGGGGTGGGCACAAAGGAGCAGCACAAGGTAATTTGAGGAGTCCTGGAACTGTTACATGCGGAACTATGATGCTACACACATGACTTTGCAGTTGTCAAATGCCAAGACCTGTGTGTCATACTGAATTTCTCTGTCTCTATGTGCATATTTTTTTAAAATGTCAACTATGATATAAACTCAGCACAGATCATGACGAGTGACTCTAAGAGTATACCAAATCTTATAACTTCACTAAGGTAGGCAGGGAAGGGAGGAAGGGAGGAACCGATTGATGGGAGAAAACTAAAGCAGTGTTATCATTAGGAACACCCAATTAGTTTGCAGCCATTCGACCCTGAAGGCACCAACCTCCCCATGTATGCTATGGTTAGACAAAGAGTGTGTGCTATGCAATGTGGATGCATAGTTTCTCTGTCTCTCAGTAATCCTAAAATGGTTGTCTGCGCAGAGCAGTGTTGCACAAGCGACACATGTAGAGCTAGTTTTCTCTTTGTATGAGAAGAGAGATGTTTAAATAAAAAGAAAAAAGTTTAGAGTGAAATTTATGATGTTGCATTCTGTGTGCATATAAACTCCTGCTTCTTTCTTCTTAAAGAAATAAAGAGAGCTGGGAGGTGATGTCTCATGCCTTTAATCTCAGCACTCAGGAGGCAGAAGCAGGTAGATCTCTCAATTTGAGGGTGCAAAGCAATTTCCAGGACAACCAGGGCTACACAGAAAAAGCCTGTTTTGTAAAGCCAAAAAAGTAAAAATAAAAATAAAATAAATAAAAAATATAAAAAGAAAGGCAGATAAATAAAAATAATATAGTGCATTACCATAAGCAACTATGCATATTTTTTCAGAAATCAGTTTGCTGATTTTATTACATGATAGCTATGCACACATTGATGACTGACATCTTAGTTTGGAAGTCTCATTGTACAACGCACACACATACACATCTGTACTTGAAAGTAGGATATATAGGATCTCACTGAATGAAAACTCTGGGTGTGATATGGGAGGGGGGTGGTAGGTCAGAGACTAGCAGCATGGTGCCTGACAGTAGTCTATAAATTGATTGCAGTACAGGCAGGAAAGGCTATACTAACTCAGGATACTTATGTGAGACCCAGGCTAGATATGATGGGTCGATCAAAAAATAAACAGAAATATCAAAATTAAATGACATTGTTCACCAAATAGACTAAACAGATATCCACAATGTATTTCACCAAAACACTAAATAAAACACTCACTCCTCAGCAACACACACTTCTCTAAAACAGACACATCTTGGAAGGAAAAAATGATAAATTAACTAAATAATTAAAACTACATATGAGAAACACACAGCCAACAGCACTATGTATCTGATCTGACCAGAATGCAATAGAGCTTAACGTAGACAGCAAACAAATCTCTAGTAAGTATAAACTCATGGGATGAAACAGCTCATTACTGGATGATGAATGAGTCAAGAAAGAAATAAAGAAACAAACAAAATTTCCTGAATTAATTTCCTGAGATTAAATGAAAATACAACAAAATAAAATGTGTGAGATACACTGAAAGTCGTCCTGTGAGAAAAACATACAGCTCTAGGTGCCTACATTAAGTAATGATAACAACAAAACAAACAAACAAACAAACAAACAAATAAAAAATTAGTGATACAACTAAAAGATTTGGAAAACCAAAGGCAAAACAAATCCAAACCAAGTCAACACTGAGAATTAATAAAAATTCATACCAGAAATCAATAAAATAGAAGCAAACAAAGAAAATACCAAGGACTACAAATCAAAAAACTGGTTCTTCAGGAGGATAAACAAAATTGACAGACACTTGGTTGAAAGAACCAAAAGAAAGAAAGAGAACATCCAAATTAACACAATCAAAAATGAATAGGGGAACATTAGAGTAGACACAAAAAAGTTAGAATTTTATAAGGAAATATTTAATAGATTTGTGCTCCATGAACACGCACGCACACACACACACACGTGCATATATGCACATACACAAAAAATGAATTTCTGTATTAAACCAACCCACCAAATGAAAAAATAAGAATTAAAGAACACAAACAAACCATATAAAAGTGACAAGGTTGAAATAGTAATAAAAACGCCTTCCAAATTTACAAACTCAAAGGCCAAATGGATTCATAGCAGAATTCTACTGGATGTTCAAAGATCTTAAGATATATTACATTGCAAGTAATAAAAAACTATATGGTACTGGCACAAAAGCAGATATGTAGCTCAGTGGAAGAAATTTGTAAATCAAACCACAAGTACATGTTACTTCTGCCATTTAATATTTGACAAAGATGCCAAAAACATACATTGGATGCATGATGATAGGAAAGCTGGATGCCCATAAGCAGCAGATGAAATTAGAATTGCATGTGGCATCTTTCATAAAAACTAATTTCAAATGATAAAAGACCTAAAGTTGGATCCTAAAACACTGAAACTGCTGAAAAAAATACAAGCAACACCCAACATGATACAGATGTAGGAAAGAGTTTCCTGGTTAGGACTCAATTTGCTCAAGAATTAAGACCAACAATTGGTGAGTAGGACTTCATAAAACTAAAAATCTTCTGCACAGCTAAAAAAAAAAGAAAATCCACTAGGTGAAAAGGATGCCCACAGAATGGAAGAGAATCTGGGCTAGCTATAGATATAAGAGATGAGTAATATATAGAATATATAAAGAACTCAAAAAAAAATAAGAACAAATGACTCCTTCAAACAGTTGGCTTGGAAGTTGAACAGTTCTCAGAAGAAGAAAACGTGACTAAGAAATATGTCAGTTTTTCTTATCCCTAATCTTTAGAGAAGTGCAAGTCAAAACAACCTCATGGCTTCATCCTACCTTATTCAGAATGGTCAAGAACAGCAAACAAGTGCTTAAGTGGATGTGAAGGAAAAGGAAACCCTTTCACTATATTGTTGCAAAATGATAGAGCCCCTCTCGAAAACAGTGTGAAGAAGTCTCAAAAAATTTAAAAATAAATCTATCATATGACCTAGCTATACCATTTCTTGGCATATGTCCAACAGACTCAGTATGGTCTTCAAAGTGACTTGCTCATCCAACTTTATTGAAATGAAACTACATAAATGTGCTTTAATCAATGAATAGATAGAGAAAATGTGGTACATATACACTGTGACATACTATTCAGCTTGTCTTAGTTAGGGTTTTACTAGTGTTTTACAGACACCATTACCAAGGTATCTTTTATAAGGACAACATTTAACTGGGCCTAGCTTACAGGTTCAGAAGCTCAGTCCATTATCATAAATGTGGGAGCATGGCAGTGCCCAAGCAGGCACGGTGCAGGAGAAGCTGAGAGTTCTACTTCTTCATCTAAAGGCTACTAGGAGAAGACTGGCTTCTAGGCAGCTAGAATGAGGATTTTAAAGCCCATGCCCACAGTGACACACTTCCTCCAACAAGGCCACATCTCATAATGGTGCCACTCCCTGAGCAAAACATTCAAACCACCACACAGCTGTAACAAACAAACAAACAAATAATAAATAACAATATGGAACCAAAAAAGATAACCCAGATTCACAAAGACAAATGTCACATATTCTCAGTTCTCAGAGGCTCCTAGTTTCAAATTTTCAGATATGTATAAATATCCTGGAGTTATAACACAAACCAAGAAATTTAAAAAGGACCACTATTGGAGTGAGGGAATTAGGAAGCCATACAGAGTGGAACAGCAGGGTACAGGTGATCTAATAAGAGAAATGGAGGAAAGGATGTATGTCTCTAATTAGGGAGGTGAGCAATAAATACAGAAGTTACAAAGAGGAAGGTAAAATAAAAATAAGAGACATCATTAGGAATCATACTATTGACTCTCTACCTAAAACTACACACAATATATATATGTGTGTGTGTGTGTGTGTGTGTGTGTGTGTGTGTGTGTGTGTGTGTGTGTGGATATATAAATATATATGTAAAGTTGAAATTAAATTTCCCTTTCTGTGTTTACAATGCTCCCTGCAAGAGCTAGAGACCATCTAACCAAAACCTCAACATCTGGCATGAGGAGCTCTCTTTCAAGTTGTTCATCAGTGTTGTCCAAGAGTTTCCTCAAATATTACTGACTATTGCTATTGTCCTTGGGTGTCCCCTCCCCCAACAAAGAAGAAAGAAAGTCCCTATTGCTGAAGATATTATTTATTAACTTCAGACACAGGGTCCAGAGGCTCCTGATCTGGGACTAATTTGAAATCTTTGTCCTGAAGACTATAATTTATGATACCAGAATGTACCATGCAAGCTGCTAGAGGAGGGAAGTAACCAAAAGTCCTATTCTGCTAATACCAATGAACAACACCAATGACTAACATGGTAGAGTAAACCTAAGAATGCAATACGAGCACACATAACTAGTAACAACCAACAGCTCTCAAACTGGACTGAAGAACAACAGAGAAATCGTGCTAGTAACAAAAACCTAGCCAGCTACTCAGGGCTAGTGAAGTCACAGATCTTTGAGAAGAAACTATAGCTATCACTTCAATAAACCAGCATAATCCCTAACTGTATTCTAAATATTGGTTCTTATATTTATGTACAAGTGTAGATCTCAGCCTTCGTCATTTAAATTTCTCTGGAATAGACAGAGATCATTACAGAAAACCACAACAAATCAAAATGCAAAATTGCAGAGCCCAGTTCCAAGTGATTCATCTACATAACACTCCATGCATTTAAGGTTTAAGAAGAATTTTGGAAGAGGTCATAAGAACCAGAAGATCGGGAGTTGGCTGTGAGATTGTGCCTTTTAGAAATGTGAGAAGCTACAGTCATAAAGCCTCAAAACATGACTGCCTAAGCATGATCTGAAGGAAGATAACATGCTGATATAAGTGGAGAAAAGCCCAGGGGTGGTCAACACAAAGAACTACAGGCAAGTAAAAAAAAAAATGCTGAAAACAGGAGAAATAGTCTTCTCCAGGGAGAAGCCCACCAATTTTTACCCAGTACCAAATCGTTAAGTCCTGAAAATATACATACAAGGAACATTATACAGACTGAGCAAGTTGTAGTTTTGTATTTAGAAATACACACACAGACACATACACATTCACATGTGTGCATGTACATGACTTTGTGTGTGTCTGCGTGTGTGTACATGTGTGTGTACATGTGTGTGCATGTAAACAGTAAATGGAAAAAGAGTTACAAAAGAACAGAGGAGTATGTGGGAGGGTAGCATTTTAGTAAGAAAAAGGAAGGGGAGATACTTTCAAAAATTCCAAGAAGTAATTTTTAAAAATAAGTAATAGCTAAATAGTATTCAATTGTATAAATGAACCACATTTTCTGTATCCATTCTTCCATTTTAGGACATCTGGGTTGTTTCCAGCTTATGGCTATCACAAATAAGATCACTATGAACATAGTGGAGCACAAGTCCTTGTGGTATGATGGGGTATGCTTTAGATATATCCCCAAGAGTGGTATAGCTCGCATCTTCAAGTAGATCTATTTCCAATTTTCTGAGGAACCTCCAGATTGTTTTCCAGAGTGGTTATACCAGTTTGCAATCCTACCACCAATGGTGGGGTGTTCTCCACATTCTTATCAACATATGCTGTCACCTGAGTTTTTGAGCTTGCCATTCTGATTGGTGTAAGGTGGAATCTCAGGGTCCTTTTGATTTGCACTTCTTTTATGACTAAGGACTTGGAACGTTTCTTTAAGTGCTTTTTGGCCATTCTAGATTCCTTTGTCATGAATTATCTGTTTAGGTCTATTGGGTTGTTTGATGTTTTGGAGGCTAGTTTCTTGAGTTCTTTGTATATTTTGGACATTAGCCCTCTATCGGATGTGGGGTTAGTGAAGATTTTTTCCCAATCTGTAGGTTGTCAACTTGTTCTATTGACTGTGTCCTTTGCCTTCCAGAAGCTTTCCAGTTTCATGAGGTCCCATTTATCAATTGTTCATCTTAGAACCTGAGCCATTGGAGTTCTGTTGAGGAAATCTCCCCACTTCAACACCCCGTGCTCTTTCCCACTTTCTCTTCTATTAAATTTTGTGTATCTGGCATATATCCAAAAGATGTCCCACCATAATACAAGGGCATGTGTGTCTCTATGTTCTTGAGTTTTTCAGGCAAATGGATGGAATTAGAAAATATCAAAAAAAAAAAAAAATACCCAGGATACAATCCACAGAACTCAAGAAGGTAAACAAACCAAAAGGCCCAAGTGAGGATGCCTCAATCCCACTTGGGAGGGGGAGACAAAGCAATCATGGAGGACAAAGGGAGGGAAGGACTTGGGTGGGAGAGTAGAGGAAGAAGGAAAAAGGAAAACATGATGAGTATTGGTGGGGAACAGGAGTGAAGCCCTGAGGGCCAGCAGAAAGAATCGGGATAGGAGGTAGGGTTCCCTCTAAAATATATCAAGGGCTTGGGAGGTGAGAGATAATCAGAACTCAAAGGGAGGGATTTTAGATGAAATGCCCAGAACTGGAGAGAGGGAACTTGTAGAGTCCACCTCCAGCAGAAAGAAAAGATATCAAGTGGAGGAATTGGTTGCCATCTCACAGTCAAAAACTCTGACCCAGAATTGTTCCTGTCTAAAAGCACTGGAGAGACAGAAATGGTGAGGAGACTGAGGGAAAGGAGGTCCAGTGAATGGCCCAAATTGGTATCTAGATTAAGGGGAGTCTCCAAGGCCTGACACTATTACTGATGCTATAGTATGCTTACTGCCCTCCAAGAGGCCCAACAAGCAGCTGAGTCAGATGCATATATTTATTCCCAACCAATGGATATAAGCCATGGACCCCTGTGGTTGAATTAAAGAAATGCTGGAAAAAGCTGAGGAGGAGGGCAACCCCATAATAAGACCATTAGTCTCAACTAACCTGGAACCCCCAAGATCTCTCAGACACTGAGCTACCAACCAGGCAGCATACACTAGCTGAAATGAGGCCCCAGACACATATACAGCAGAGGAACGCCTAGTCTGGCCTCAGTGAGAGAAGATGCACCTAACCCTCAAGAGACTTGAGGCCCCAGGGAGTAAGAGAGTCTAGTGGGGGACATCCTCTTGGAGAAAGGGGAAGGAGGAATGGAATGAGGAACTTCAGGAGGGTGGACCAGGAGAGGGTAATGGCTGGACTGTAAAAACAGATTAAAGAATAGTAATAAAAACAATAATAATAATAATAATAATAATGATGATGTATGCTAATGTAAAAATAAATAAGTAAATATTTTTTAAATCCCTATAAGAAAAAAAAAGAAGAAAAAGAAAAGTGTAGAAATAATTTGGAAAATCTAAGGAAAGAACATAATATACTATGAACAAAAATGGTTATCTCGTTTCTGGCCTTGAAAAATTCAAGTCTAATGTTATTGCAATGCTCTTCAAACATTTTCTCAGTTTTAAAAATAAAGGCATCTCAGTACCAAGAAATAAAAAAACAGAAAGTCTAAGAAAGGCAAAGAGGAGAAAAATGAAAATCAAAATCACAATGAGATACCACCTCACATGTGCACAGAAGACTATTATTAAAAGACTGCATTTTAAAAATGTCCTCCAAGTTACAGATTGGAGTAAATTGCCAGAGTTGGACACTCAGCTTCCATTTCTCCTTGTTAATTTGAAAACCAGCTGAAGAATCCTCAGAAAAAAAAATGTTTACTAATAAACCTTCTTCTTCCCAGAAATAATGAAAAATTGCATTCCTTCTTTAGTAACTCGAATTTTCATTTATTGATAAACATTATTAGGTAAGAAACTATACAAACAGATTCATCTCTTAGTACATCAGAGATCTATAAGTTAAAGAATAATAAGTTGAAAATTCAGTTCTGTACTTTTAACACTATTTTTGCATCAATTTCAGTTACTTCTAAACATTCTTCTTATTACACTCAAGAATGGTATCATCTACTAGCATGTATCATTTGCAGTTCTATGAAATATGTACTTAATGAAAACAAAGAAAACCCAAGTAAATCAGCACCCCAGAAGAACCATTAAAATGTCCAGAGACAAGACATCTTGTCGTATAGGAACTGTTAAGGTATCAGTTGTCCTTTAATTTGTAGACAGAAAGACAATGATCTTGCAATATTATGCTTGTCACATAGAAGTGGAATTAGACCTGTCTCACTTGATTCAAAAGATCAAATCAAAAACATAGGAGTAAAATTTCATAGGTGTACTTACCTAAGCAATTATAAGTAAGTTTAACTACAATTAACCCAGAACCCCATATGTGACATAAAGGAACAGAGGAGTTTGTTTCTCTCAAGTAAAACAAATGTAAAAATAACAGGAAGCAACAACTACTTTTCCTTAATATCTATTAATATCAGTGGACTCAATTCTCCAA
>NW_022196914.1:45183413-45213295 GCF_008632895.1 Mastomys coucha | reverse complement strand
ACCTTCAAAGAAGACCTAATACCAATACTCCTCAAACTATTCAACAAAATAGAAACTGAAGGCACCCTTTTCAAAATTTTATAAGTATAAATCCAGTCCTTTGTACTTCAATGTGTGTCTTCTGCCTCATGGCGTTAATATGGTTGCTTAAACTCTAAACATCATGACTCTTCTCTAGCAGATGGAAAAGAAATGAAAAAGAGCAACAGTTTTATTCCCTATGTTTGAGGGTGACATATACAACTTCTGCTTGTATTTACTAGCCTGCAAAGTCATATACCTTCGTTTAGCTTACAGGAGTTTCTTCCTGTGTCTACATGTGGCCTTTCTTCTGTGTGCTCATGTCCAGTGTCTCGTTTTCCAAGGCTTAACATGGCCTCAAATACAATCTCATTTTAGGAGACTGGATCAAAGTTATCATAGGAAATGGGACATACAATCAGTCTATTGTACCTCCATTTTTCACCTCTTTCTGCTTCCTGGTCTGTTGCTAAAAGTCACTGGACCCTGAAACCAAGAGAGGCAAATGAGAATGGGATAGAAATCTAAGAGTTTCTGTAGTTACTGGCTAACCAAGTTCTAGCTGCATTGACAGAGAGCACACAACAAACAAGAGGTAAATTTCCCCAAAACTTAGTAATAGTGGTTGGAGGAAGCAGTGTGAGACATATATATTCCACTTTCATAATATTTTAAGTAACTATTTTAGTATAGTATATGTTATATCATAAGTATATTTATAAGCTGTTTCTGTAGCTACTTCTAGAGATTAAACTCAGAAAGTGATCAATATGCCTTGCTTGGGATAATTTTAAAAGATTCATTAATTACCCCTGTCATATACTTTTTCCATAACATAATATTAGCCAACAGAACAAAGAAATTACAACATAATTGTATACAAGAGGCTTTAAATTTTTAAAAATGTTTCATAAATCTTTAAAATTTCACAATTCTGACCTTTGCAACAATAAGCTGAGATTATGTCTTCAATTTCTATGTAAATTCTGTTAATTGGGGCATATCTACTGTCACCATATTCAGAGTTTATAGATTTCTTCATTTGATAATTATTTAGTGGGTGATGACTGCCAAAAACTGTGGCTGCAACAGTAAATGAAACCTTCACAGTCCCTGACAGTCTCTCTCGGAAATAGTGTACTGTAGAGAGGTGTGCAGACAGGTAGACAAGCAATTACCACAGTAGGTGGAAAGCATGCCAGTAGGACAGGCATGGGGGTGCCTGCCTCTGTCTAAGACATCAGGAAAAGATTCCTGGATAAGGAGTGTTTATCCAGCAAGCAAATCCAATGAAAGCCACTCCATTTATACCGTTTTCTTCTAGCTTTAATTTGAAAATGTTCAAAAAATAAATTCTTTATTTGACTTAATTTTCCTAAAATTATTTATGTGTTTGTATATGTATATGTGTTTGCGCTTCTGTGTGTGTGTGTGTGTGTGTATGTGTGTGTGTGTGTCACTGAATATATGTGTAGGTCCAAGGAGTCAGTTATCTTGTTCCATCATAAGTGTTCAAGAGATCAATAATAGATTGCCATGCTTTGGGCTAGTGTCATTGCCTGTTGAGTCATCTTGCTGACCCCTAAATATTTTGGTTTTAGAAATGTGTAAATATATATGTGTGTGTGTGTGTGTGTGTGTGTGTGTGTACATGTGTGAATATATGTTTAATCTAAGTCACTAATATATCTGTTTGCTGTATTTCCTCAGTATCTTCTTTAACATAAGCACACATGCAAACACAGAGACACACAGACACACACACACATTTTATCTCAACCCTCTTGAAAATCAGTTGACTATAAGATGACACATTATCCCTAAATATTTTAACACTCTAGACATGCAATATACAATTATTACATCCAAGAATTTAAAAATCAATAATGTCAACTTGTATGAGCCCATAGTCAAATATCTCAAATAATCCTTAAAATCACTTATAGCTTATTTTGCTTATTTTATTGAGAATCTATGTGAGGTTTATTTCAGCTGGGCTGCCAGTAAGCAAGCAAGAACTAGGTCCCACCTTTCCTTTCAGAACAGACAGCATTTTAATCTAACTTCCCAAGGAAAAGGAGCTCTAGGCCTCCAATTGAAAGCAGGTGGCATTTCCCATCACTCCTTAAACAGTATTGATGTTTAGAATTCTTGACATCTGATCTGAAAATTCTTATTTTTCCAGTTCCCCAAACACTGCTGTCATGTTCTCCCCATTAAAAGTGATGTCCACAGAAGGGCTGGGTCTGCCTCCCGCACTGTCAGGCTTGCCTCTCCGATATTCTTGAGGTGACAGGAGTTGTACTTGATAGCCCCTGCCTGTGAATCCCAATCTTCCTTACACACCCCCAGCACTCATCTTTTTTGCAGATGACCTTCACTAGACAGAATTCATTCATGGGCATCATTGGGGATTTCCTCTGTTCAGTTTTGTACTGCATCTAGTACCGTGCCTGATGTTTGGTGAATGAGCAAATTACAAATGAAAATATACCTATTTATCACTTCCAAATGACTCTCTGAAGTAGTGTTGCCTGCAAATAACCATGGTGCACATTCACAGGTATTTATAAATTTGCATCCTATTACAAGCATGCCGGTTTAACACCAGTGAATTTTCTTCATCTCAGCTTGTAGGGAATAAAATGCCAATGTGTTTTCATGGCCTCCCTGCATATGTTGGTAGTAAAATATTCACGACTTAGAGAATTATGCAGTGTGTTTTCAACAGCAGCTTTTGAAAGCCACTTTTTCCATTAAAACTGTCAGTTTGGTAATACAGCCATGATTTCAAAGCAAAGGAGCATTATGGCGCAAATCGAAGATAGATTACAAATTTTATGTTTACATATTCTAGAACCTTTACAGTGTAAAGTTGTTGGATTTCTTTTTAGGCTTGATGTAAGTTTCATCCATTTTTGAGTTAGAATGCATCACCTTCATTATGAACCAAATAAACCTAGTGTATAATCTATGTGGTATCACCATGTATTGTACCAGTGCTATTCTATAGCAACTGCAAAGAAAAAGAATAGCACTGAGAACTGGAAAAAATATTCCTGGTGGCTTTATTCTTTTAGTAAATGAACTTCTATATCTTCTAGGTCATGTACATTGGGAAGAAATATGCCCATATCCCCAAATATCTACAATTACCCCATAATTGCTGGTTAAGTAACACGCTGAAATCAATAAACTTATAACCAAGTGGCTTCAAATATAATAGGATACATTTTTAGCCAGGTATGTTTATTAATATCTTAATAAATTAGTTGTAATAGAAATCTATCAGTGGATTTGTGGTAAGGAGGGGAAAGTCCTTGGCAACAAGGCAGAGTCTGTCTCTTGATTCTAGGTTACAGCGCACACTTGGGCACTCAGTGGCAAGTGGGAGAGATTCTAGGTTACAGCGCACACTTGGGCACTCAGTGGCAAGTGGGAGGGGAGGATGAAGGTAATTCAAACTCCTAAAATAACGGTATTTGTCCATAAGTGGTGAGATTCTTCCATGACACATGCAAGTGACAAGATGATTGCCTGCTTAAATACTGTGAGATAATATGTCTCAGAGGTTCACATCTTTCACAATATGGAGGCAGACAAGGACTGTATAAATTATACTAATGCTGGAACCATCCTCCAGACCTAGATTCAAATTAGATGAGGATAGGATATTTAAGCACTCCTTTTGGTCAATATGTCTCTGTAAAGGGGGAAAAATGAATTACAGAACTATGTAAAGAAATCAAGACTAAAAAAGTTGGCTGTGGACTCAAACACTGTGAGCTGAAATTCTCTTACAATCATTCACTAGCTCCTTAAAGACAGACACTCTATACTCTGATTTCTCTGTCTCTAAATTGGAGTCACCGACCCTTAATTTTGTTAATCCAAGGCCATTCCTAATATCTTTCCCTTTTCGACACAGTAGAGAGATGACATCACTGCTTGCTCTCTGTGTTCTTGGAGCTGTAGCAGTGGCAGTGTGGTGGGACCCTGAAGTGAGATGTGCACAACTGTCTCTGCAGAAGTAAAAGGAAAAGATTTCTTTTCCTGTGTGTGTGTGTGGGGGGGGGTGGAACCTGAGGTAGCTGGCTCAGCCTCTTTATTTGTCATCTTACTAGAATGAAGATGTCTCCTAAATGGCAGCAACCCTCTTGCAGCTTAAGGGGAAGGCCTGGAAATCCCTGAAGAAATGAGCCCTGCCATCATGGAGCCACAAGATAGTCATCCACAGTTCTCATTCTCCAAAACTTCTTCCCATATGAGAAAAATAAGCATCTACTTTAAGGTCCTTAGCCACTTATAGCTTCAATTGCTCTAATAAATGCAATGAGATAACTGCATGAAGTTGTGTGGTGGGTGGATGAGAATGACCCCCATAAGCTCACATGTGTGAACACTTGATCCCCAGTTCGTTTGAACTCTTTGGTGAAGAGAAGGGTTGTTAGAAGAGTTGTGTCATTGGGAGCAGGCTTTGAGGTTTCAAGAGACTAGCACCATTCTGAGTGTATCTCTATGTCTTATGATTATGTCTCAGGATGTAAGCTGTCATCTACTTACCTGTCTGCTGCCATGCTCACTCCAATGACGGTTATGGACTCCAACTCTCTGAAATGAGGATTAGAGTGTGACAATTTGCTTTGATCGTGGTGTTTTATCACAGCAATAGAAAAGTAACTAAGTAAAGTTAAGTAAAAGTTGTTAAGGAAAATAGTTTACCTAGCACTCTGACTGATGCAGTATGAGCAGATTATTTTTGACTAGCTGTGGTTCTCATAGTAGAAGTGTCTGCAATGTCATTGTTATATCTTTTAACCTACTAAGGAAAAGACTGTTCAACCCATAGGATGGGTCATTCTTTATAGCCTTTGATGCCATGAGTTCAGAGCAGAGGTTAGCCAAGAATGCAAGAATGTATGGATCCTCAGGTTTAATTTGCTCTGAAGAGAGCCAAACATTGGGAAAAAAAAACTAATGCAGCTCTGAGACAGCATTGGCTGGAAGCCATGGTCATTTCATGCATTGAGGAATCAAGGTTACTATAAACCCACTGAGAGAGAAAAAAAGTAGAGAGTGGGTAATGTGGAGTTACATGAAATTTAATTATATAAGCACAGGGATAATGAAAATAAAATACATATATTAACATAAACGTGTATGTGTGTTTTGACTCCCTCTTCTCAGAGGAGAAGTGGGGAGGAATAGAGTAAAGATCTGTGTGAGGAGATACTTGGAGGAGAGGGGAAGCTGATATTGGGATGTAAAGTGAATAGATAAATTTTAAAAATTAAAAAGAATTCCTCATTAAAAGATCTATTTTTCTCTCATTATTGTTTTTTAAAAGGCAAATATTTTCTTTCCAATCATCAGGAAATTAGATAGTACCCTTCAAAAGTACACAGCCAAGTTCAATCTGACTGAAGACAGAGAAACATTCGTACCCCAATGTAGTCAATAAATAGTTGAGTGGCAAATTCTAGTGTATTAAAGAAAATATAGTTACTAAAACATGGCACTTTGTTTTAGAACAGGGAGTCTGTCCACAAACAGAATAGAGGCTTACAGCCTGGTCATCTTACTGCAGCGTTTCCAAGCCTGTGCTCAGTTCCTCTAACTTTGCCAGTGGGAGAAGTAGCAGGTATCATAGCTACGGCACAGGTTAGTAAGACTAGCTGGTGAAATCTGTGTTGGTCCTGGCACGCAGTCACACAGTACCTGCCTCCAAACTGAACACCCTACACTCATCTGACAGTGACTGCCAAAACAGTAGATATGGACTTATTTCAAACGCTTACAGCTACTCAAGCTGATACTGTGTGGTGTGAAATAAACATTATTATGTAATCCCCCAACTTATAAAGCTGGCCTACTTCCTGTCTTCTGGGTAAACAGTGTGTGATTCAGAGCTCTGTAGCACACCGGCCCATTAGACAGAACTACCCGAGTTTCCTGGCAGCACAGCTATAGCTAACACACTGCCCCGTTCTCCTTCCTTCTTATTCATAGTGATGTGAGGATGAATTGTGAGCTTTCACTCTGAGCTTCCTGGCATTGGTCCATTTGTATCACCACCCTCACATTATTCAAACACAGTGTGCTTCATATTTATGAGCTTACAAAATTTCTGGTCTCCTGCTTCTGCCATTCTTAAGAACCATCAAGGGAAAAGGGTGTGACCATAAAAGCTAGTGTGTAACAAACCTCATCCAAATGCAGGGAGTGTATTGGGAATCTTAATTCTATTAGAGCATGGACAATGAAGGTATTTGTGTTAGTTACTTTCCCACTTTGAGGTTAAACAAACCAGTGAATGGGACTCCGGGTGGCAACAGAATGAGACACTGCATTGGATAACGTAGCACACAAATGTCGGGGAACATTTTAAAAACAAGTCTCTTTCCTGCCTTCCCATGACTCTTTAGCAATTTGGATTCCGTAAATGGAAGTGAATAGCCTCAGTCCACCAATATCTTCATTCAGCAATTTGGTTCTGAGATTCACGTGATGCATTTGTCTCTATGGCTCCTTCTAAGAAAATGTGCCCCATTCAAAGAAGGTTTGAATTAGCTATAGTTAATGTGTTCCATCTACTCTCAAGTTGATATTCTTTCCTGAATAAGGTTCTAATTTGCAATAATTGCTAGGCTGAATAACTTGCTACAGGCCTTCTCCCAGTGCTGCCACAAGATGTTTCCCACCAATATGATGAGCTGAATACAGTTGTATTTAAACAACACAGAGAAAGAGAGAGATAGAGACAGACAGAGAGAGAGAAAGAGACAGAGAGACCACTTTGTCTCATACACACGTGCATGAACACAATTATACACCCACGCCACACCTTTAGCAATGGACCTCTTTCAACTGCTGTGCCTACATAGCAGCACTTATTTAAGGGGCGCTATGCAGCCACTTTTAACACCTGCTCAAAACATTTACTTCATGAGCAATTCCTTAACAACACTGTATTCAACCTGGTTTGTAATAAAATGGGAAGAGCATGGACTCAAAGGTCTCATCCTGAAGGCTAATTTCTTTGGGTAGAAGATATGATGCAGGATGTGGAAACTAAATACTTGTAGATGACTAGAAATTTGGGCAGCATTTCTTAACATGCTTCTCACCTCAAGGCTTCTGTGTTAGAGCTCAGAAACTATGTCGATTCAGTTTGTAAAAATTTACATTTCATTCTCCAAAATGTGTCAGAACCAGATTCTCCCAAATTAGCGGGTTAACTGAGCAGATTGACTATGAGCAGTAAGGAAAAGAGGAGCATTACAGGCATGATATCATACTCTAGGGGTAGGGTTTTAACAAGTTTGCAAAGTCCAATCAAAATCACTAAGAGTCCAACTCTCTGTTAATTCCCCCAAGGCAGAAGTGCAACTATTCTGGTTTGTTTTGTTAAGTTATTTTTAGGGGTGTGTGTGTGTGTGTGTGTGTGTGTGTGTGTGTGTGTGTGTGTGTGTTCATCCATGTGAAGCCATGTTCACATGGGATGCAGGAGCCCATTAAAAGCAGTGTGAACTGCCCCGCATGGTGCTGGGGATTAAGCCTGGGTAAAAACCGTGCAAACTCTTTACTCCTGAGCTATCTCTTCAGTCAAAGTTATTTTATTTTTATGTTCTCACAAAAGAAAAGCAATATAATAGAAATAATCCTTATTACATGTTAATGAAATCCATCATATTTTTCAGAAGAAATGAGAAAATAGCCTTTACCTGTTTTCTTCTTACCATCCTTTATTAGTTGTATTACTGCTGGTGCTTCATCAACTTATTATATATTTATGCAAATATAGCTTATCTTCTTACAAAAAAATTAACTACATGAATACTGCCAAACTTTGAGTCAAGTTTCTAGCCTACAAATTTACTAAGTGCTTTCTATAGTATGGGGTCCTAATAAAAACACCTAATGAAACCAACTAATGTTTAAGCTGTAGATGGTCTTAGTGCCAATAAAGACTTATATACTTGTACAATTTTCTCACCATGTCTGAAAGAAACAAATATAAAAATAAGACAAAAACTAGCAGAGGCATGAAAACATTTGTCCTCATGTGCCCTGGTGTTTACTTGTTTCTAAAAGTAAAAAAGGATTGAATATTTGATATCAGTAAAAGAAATGGTGTGATGATCTAGCAAACATTTCTTTATTAGAGGTTAGGAATTTCAAATGAGTAAGAAGGTAAAGATCAAGCATGAATTAATTTTTTTGTTGAATTTAGCATCTTTTTTTTTTAAGTTGGTTGTGTACTTAAGTAGTTGCACTAGATCAGAAAATCTCCTATACTGCTGTCTTTCATAACTGAGTAAAGACCAGACCACATAAGCAATTGAGGGAAAACTTTCTAATTCCTTCATTAAAATATCTTTGAGACACTCAGCTGGTTTATTAATGTAACCACATCACATGTTCAAAATGAAACATTTAATTCAAAGTCCAGTAAGCACCTCTCAATTCCTCAACCTCTGGCCTTGACTAGTTAGTTACTGTAAGACACAAACTCTTTTAGAAATGCTGTATAATGGTATAAACTACAGAAACAAAAGTAGTTAAACCAAGTTTAAACAAAGCAGTTTATCTTCCCTTATAGGTCCCAGAAAACATTAACTCAAGATATTCCTATATATCTTCTATTATCCACCTCAAAAAGAGCTGTTTTTCCAGGCAAAAATATATAATGTCTATCCATTGGCTCTCTTCTGACAATATTCTCACTGAGGGTTCAAGTTTGTATCATAGTTCTCCTGTGTCAATGAATTAAAGCCAAATGCAAATGCTTTCTCAGTATGATACATCCCTGTTGAAGCCAGCAAATAAATTTAAATTTTAATGTCCTTTGAGGCAGAGAATATATTTAGATATCTCATTTTCTGATATGTTGCAATAAAAACACATACATGTGAGAACCTAATAATTTCTCATTATGACTGAAGCCATAAACAATAAAGTCTTCTTTTATAGAAAGAAATAGGCAGAGCATGAACAGTGACTATGGTGGGTTTTGCTTTTCAACCAAGTCAACCAACAAAGAAAGCCTGTGTTCATCAGAATGAGAAAGTATTTCGGCCCTGGTTCCTATTTAGTCCTTGACCTCAAATGTGACTGACAAGTGGAGTGGTGATTTCGGAATGCGAGCGGACACCTGTCCACTGAGGAATGGACTGGAGCCAACAGCTCATTACACTGAAAACTACTAAACAGCCATTGTAGATTGACGACTTTTCATCACCTGGGTCAGATACAAACCAATAACCTAGAGGTGAAAGGCTGTCCATCAAATTCCAGTTCCCACTTCCCAAGTCCATTCACTTCCATCTATTCAATTTTGAGGACTCTCTTCTATAGGTTTGTGCAAAAGAAGCCATGAGATTCAATAGAGTTCAGACGGTTATTATTTATGGCATGCACTGAAAGGATTATAGATTCAATCACAATTAAGTTCTCTACTAATGAATCCGCAGGCTTTAAATAATCTTCTCAAAGTGCACATCACTTTTCTATTCTCCTTACATACTCTTGAGAGAAGGCACACTGGGTGATTTCAATGGTAGATACTCTCAGCTGTGAAGTGGATTTGACATGTAGACTAGGCTGTTTTAAGCCTAAGATTGTGGAGTTCACACTGGTTTCAGTGTTCCTGATGTCTGAGCACGCATTCACAAATTAGCAGCCAAAGTGTTTAATTTTCATGCAAGTACTTATGTGTTTACCAAAGATTAGCATTTTAATTAGTCTATATTTTTCTCTGAGACAATTGGCACGAATGGTATTTGCAGATACCTGACTAAGAGGGTGCAATGTGGAAGGAAAAAGAACACACAATTTTATTCACAAACAGCTATTTCCTTGGCATGAGACAAGAGTGACATAAGTATGTTAGTTAACCAGTGAGCTTTTGTGTGGCCCGTTAGTCTGAGGATTGGGGGTTTTAATATTACTGTAATTTTTTTTTAGGTTTTTCATAGATTTTTCTCCTTGATAATCATTCTTTATAGAATTTGGCAAAAAGCTTTTCTCTTAGATGGCATTACATTGTGCATCTGGGTCATGCTTGGAATCTTAAACATTTCATCTCCTCCATTTTCAGTTTGACAGAGTAACATGAAGTCGCTTTAATTTAGCTAATTTCTGGGAAAGAATGGGCACCTTGAGCTTCGTCTCGGGCCTTTATGTAACTGGGTGAGATCTTCACCATGAAGAATGCTTTTTGTGCAACATGTGACTAAAAGTAAAAGTTATTTAAAATATGACAGAAGAATCCAAAAGGAATCAAAAGACTTCAGCCAGAGGTGTTGATAGCAAGCTCATTGAATTGAATTTAATTTCACAGATTGAAACACACCAGGTTCAGAGGCTGTGCATGTTTATTTTGCTACGTGAGAAAATGACATCACATGGTTTCCCCTTCTCCACTGTTACCAGGACATTAGTGTGAGAAATCAGTTAAAATTCTTCAACTTGACTCAGCAGCTTCAGCCATGTGTCTCTGGCTTTATAGTCAAGAGGAGAAGGAGACTACTGGGACAATTGATGCTAGTTAGCTGAAGCTAAGAAATTAGTGGTGATTCAGATGAGACCAGCATCACTGAGTTGAAATCTTCTGGGAAGTGTTTTCTGAGAGCACAAAGAAGCTGTGTTCCAAAGATAAGCCAAGGATGTGCCTTGTGCTGCAGTTGTACTTTGTAATGTGTAATAGTCACCCAGGTAGTACTGGTTTTGAAGGCATGAAGGAGTCATGAAGATCAGCTGAGGCTTGGCACTGTGAGAGGCCATGGAAGGCCATTGATGAAGGTGCAACCTCACTTGCAGTTAATGGCCCAGGACTAAGGGTGTCATGCAAAGGAGTTGGGGCTTGGCACCATGAAGAAAGCCTATGAGAGGCTATTGGTGAGGCCTAGTTGAGGCAGAAGACCCCAGCATATTAGAGATGCCAGTACCATGGTATGACCACGAAGAACAGCAGCAGCAGTGGAGTGGATCAACCTGAGCATAGAGTGCTACAGAGGGCAGAGCTGGAGAATTGATGCTAGCCTTTTAGAGGAGCCCAGAAGGTCATGTGTGGATCCCAGACATTGAAACAAGAAGCTATAACATTGAATTTGCCTTAGAGACCCCCAAAATGTTCAAGATACCAGAGCCATGGGCTATCTGCTGAGGAAAGCTACTAACAGGGAGTGGAACTAACCCAGGAGAAAGAAGTTTGTTGCAGTCAACAAAAATGAAAAGGAGTTGGAGATTTGAAGACTGCTTTAATATCAACTGTGGAGATGCAGAGTTTGGAGTTTGCCCAGCTGGCTTCCTGTCTTGCCTTGGGGGTTACAGTTAAGTGATTGGATGAATCTCAGAAAAGACTTTGAACTTTGGATTTTTAACATTGGTGAGATTGCTACAGACTATGGGAACTTTGGAAGTTAGACTAAATGTATTTTGCGTTAGGCTATGTTTAGGTATAGCCCACATAGACTCACATATTTGGACAAGCCTATGGGCGCCAGGGAGTAGAATGTGTTTCTTGGTCTGTATATACTTTGCCCAGGGACTGGCACTATTAGAAGTTGTGGCCCTGTTGGAGTAGGTGTAGCCTTGTTGGAGTAGGTATGTCACTGTGGGCATAGGCTTTAAGACCCTCTTCCTAAATAAGACCCTCTTCCTGACCCTGGAAGTCAGTATTCTGTTAGCAACCTTCAGACGAAGATGTAGAACTCAGCCAGGCAGTGGTGACACACGCTTTTAATCCCAGCACTTGGGAGATAGAGTCAGGTGGATTTCTGAGTTCAAGGCCAGCCTACTCTACAGAGTGAGTTCCAGGACAGCCAGGGCTACACAGAGAAATCCTGTCTCAAAAACCCATTAGAAAAAAAAAATGATGTAGAATTCTTAGCTCCTCCTGCACCATGCCTGCTGGATGCTGCCGTAAAGTCATTCACCAATTGTTTGAATGAACGATGGTTCTGCTGGGAGGGTGGCACAGACATTAGGTAAGGGTAAGAATCTGATTCATTTGCTGTGATAATTTGGAAAAGCATTCATCTCAGAGAAAGAGTAACTTATAAAGTCCTCTTCAAACATGATACAATAGTTACAAACCTCAAGCAAAGCATTCAGTTTCACTCTTTGTTGTTCTCTTACAAGCCACCTCCCAAGTTAATTGTCTGTTTCTTTTGGCTGTATAAATACTTTTGAAATATGTAAGCTGTTCTGAAAATCATAGTATAGTGTAAAAACATGAAATAAACAATACTACTAATAGAGAGGCTAAGATAGGAGAAGCAAGATTTCAAGACCATAATGTTGTACACAGCAAGATACTGTCGCGTACAAACAAGCTGAAAGTGTATATGGATTGTGTAATATTGGACCTATTTCTCCAATTGCCAAATTGGGGATACCATTAGATGACAGTCAACAAATTTCTAACTAACTCCTCATATTTTTGGATTTCAATCAATTAAAATATGTTGGTAATATTAATTTTCATATTAAGATATCAAGAAAAAGTAATTGTTTATTCTTGTTTTGTTGTAAGAGGTGGAATTAAGTTTGTATGGGTTTGTTGAAAGATTACTTTCTTGCTTCTTCTAGGGTGAAGCTTTGCTCCGTATGTTGGTGTTTTCCATCTATTATCCTTTGTAGGGCTAGATTTGTGGAACGATATTGTGTAAATTTCATTTTGTCATTGGAATATCTTGTTTTCTCCATCTATGGTAATTGAGAGTTCTGCTGGAAATAGTAGCCTGAGCTGGCATTTGTGTGCTCTTAGGGTCTGAATGCCATCTGCCCAGGATCTTCTAGCTTCCGTAGTCTCTGCTGAGAAGTCTGGTGTAATTCTGATAGGCCTGCCTTTATATGATACTAGACCTTTTTCCTTTACTGCTTTTAAAATTCTTTCTTTGTTTAGTACATTTGGTGTTTTTATTATTATGTGACTAGAGGAATTTCTCTTCTGGTCCAGTCTATTTCGAGTTCTGTAGGCTTCTTGTATGTTCATGGGCATCTCTTTCTTTAGGTTAGGGAAGTTTTCTTCTATAATTTTGTTGAAGATATTTACTGGCCCATTACCTTGGGAGTCATCACTCTCTTCTATACCTATTATCCTTAGGTTTGGTCTTCTCATTGCATCCTGGATTTCCTGGATGTTTTGGGTTAGGAACTTTTTGCTTTTGGCATTTTCTTTGACTGTTGTGTCAATGTTTTCTATGGTGTCTTCTGCCCCTGAGATTCTCTCTTCTATCTCTTGTATTCTGTTGGTGATGCTTGCATCTATGACTCCTGATTTCTTTCCTAGGTTTTCTATCTTCAGGTTTTTCTCTCTTTCTGAATTCTTTATTGTTTCAATTTCTATTTTTAGATTCTGGATGGTTTTGTTCATTTCCTTTACCTGTTTGATTGTGTTTTCCTGTAGTTCTTTAAGGGATTTTTGTGTTTTCTCTTGAAGGGCTTCTAGCTGTTTACCTGTGTTCTCCTGTATTTCTTTGAGGGAGTTATTTCTGTCTTTGTTTGAGGGAGTCCTGTATCATCATCATGAGAAATGATTTTTAGATCTGAATCTTGTTTTTCCAGTATGATTGTATGTCCAGGACTTGCTATGGTGGGACAACTGGGTTCTGATGATCTCAAGTAAACTTGGTTTGTGTTGCTTATATTTGTATGCTTGCACCTCGCCATCTGGTTATCTCTAGTGCTATCTGCCCTTGCTAAATCTGATTTGAACCTGTCCTTCCTGTGATCCTGGTTGTGTCAGAACTCCTCAAAGTCAAGCTGTCTCTGTGATCCTGTGATTCTGGGATCCTGTGATCCTGGGCTTGTTAGAGCACCTGGGAATGGACCTTCCTCTGGGTGTTATGGGACTAGCTATGGAATTTGTGCCCAAGGTCTGCTCAGGGTACACACTGTCCCAGACAGACATGAAGCAACCCAAGCCACTGGGCTGGCAGAGTTCCTGCATGCTTGGGTCCTGCTGGTTCCAGTGACTCCAGGTGTTGGGATAGATGTTGTGTCCTCCTCACCTCTGATCCTGGGTGTGTTAGAACTCCTGGGAGTGGAGCTTCCTCTAGGTGTTGTGGGACTGGCTTCGAAGCTTGCGCCCAAGGTCTGCTGAGGGCACTGGCCACTGGGCTGGTAGAGTTCCTGTGTGCCTGCATCCCGCTGGTCCCCTACATCATTATTTTCATTTTGTTCAATGTTTCCTACTTTGACATTCAAGTTTCTGTTCTTGTATCACCATACACATATAATAGTGAGATATTTGTGTATGACTTATAAATTTTCTAAATAAAACATTTGAGAGACATTACTTTGTGCTTACAGATTATTTGCTTCAAATGGCCTACTCTTCATTAACAGAAAGTTTTAAATTCATGAAAAGAATTTACTTAAGTCATCAAACATGTTTACTTGGCTTTCTTTCTCTCTGTGCAATAATTATTTTGAAAGAAAGGGGTGAAAATGGGTGTTTTTTTAAATTACAATCACAAAGATGAGTGTAGAGGTAGCTGTGATGTAAATGTCATATGGACATATAAAATGTATAATGGAATCTGATCATCATCATTGACACGGTTATGACTAGCTGTCACATGTGTATATTTTATAGCATTGCATATAACCATGTGGTGTTATTATAACATGTAACATGACATCTGACAGACGTTAAATGGCTCTCTGAAGAAAGAGGGCAAGGAGGCAAGAGACATCAAAATTTTCATGAAAAATAAGCCAAAACAAATGAAAAGTCAAATGATTAAAATCAGAATACTCATTATGCCTTTTGATGGGATCACTCAGAAGATAAAGCCTGTGAAGCTTCAGCTCCTTGACAAGGGTTTACTGGCTTTTTTCACAATGTATTTTGATCACACTTTTTAAAATGTTTTCCTTGAAAATTTTCCTATTTCAATCTTGGTTTTCCCATTGCCAAATCCTCTCAGATCCATCCACCCAACTTTATTCTCTCTCTCTCTCTCTCTCTCTCTCTCTCACCTCTCTCTCAAGAAAGGAGGAAAGGAAAAACAAAAAACAAAAAATCACAAACAAGGAAAAGCCAATAAGCCAATATATATATATATATATATCCAAAACAAAGCAAAATGAAGTAAACCTCTACAAAAACACTATTGAGTTTGTATTGTGTAACTATTCTTTGGTGTGTATCTAACCTGAAATGTGATTGATATACCCAATGAGACCCTATTGAAAAAAAACTAATTTTCCTTTGCCAGAGGATGTTAACTGCAGATAGCTTTTTTTTTTTTTTTTTTTTTTTTTTTTTGGTGGTGGTGGTGGGAGGGGGCAGGGGGGACAGGGTTTCTCTGTATAGCCTTGGCTGTCCTGAAACTCACTCTGTAGACCAGGCTGGCTTCAAACTTAGAAATCCACCTGCCTCCCAAGTGCTGGGATTAAAAGGCGTGAGCCACCACTTCCCTGCTGCAGATAGCTTCTTAATTAGTAGAAGGACTCTATGTCCACCACCACATCTCAATGCTGGAATCCTGTCTTTCTTGAACTTTTCCAGGTCTTATGAATGCTGACACAATCTTTGTGAGGTCATACATGCATCAGTACTGTTGTGTCTAGCAGACCCTATTACCCTGAATCCATCCATCATCCTGACTCCTAAAATATTTCTGTCTTATCTTGCACAAAAGATAAGCTCATCTTTCTGAGCATTGAAAGATAGGAGTTGATAAAGATATCCCATTTAGGACTGAGTGCTCCAAAGTTTCTTATTCTGTACACATAAATGTTAAATCCCATCTACAGCTATAAGAAGCTTCCTGATGGATTTGGAGAATATCATCCTGAGTGAGATAACTCAATCACAAAAGAACAAACATGGTATGCACTCTCTGATAAATGGATATTAGCCCAGAAGTTCGGAATATAGGAAGAAAAACCCACAAACCACAAGGACCTCAAGAAGAAGGAAGACCAAAATGTGGTCATTTAATTTCTTCTTCAAAGGGGGAACAAAATACCCATGGAAGGAGTTGCAGAGACTAACTATGGAGCAGAGACTGAAGGAAGGACAAGCCAGCCTAATATATCTATCTCCTGAGAGGCTCTGACAGTACCTGACTAATACAGATGTAGAGGCTCACAGCCATCCATCGAACTGAGTACAGGGTCCCCAATAATGGACTTAGAGAAAGGACCAAAGGAGCTGAAGGGTTTGCAGCCCCTTAGGACGAACAACAATATGAACTAACTAGTACCCTCAGAGCTCCCAGGGACTCAACCACCAACCAAGGACTATGCATGGTGGGACTGATTGTTCTGGCAGCATGTGTATAGTAGAGGATTGCAAAGTCGATCATCAATGGGAGGAGAGGCCCTTGGCCCCGTGAAGATTCTGTGCCCCAGTGTAGGGGAATGCCAGGGCCAATATGTGGGAGAAGGTAGGGTGGCAAGCATGGGGAGGGGGGCGGCAACAGGGGTTTGTTCTTGTTGTTTTTGTTTGCTTGTTTGTTTTTGGAGGGGAAACTTGGAAAGGAGAAACCATATGACAAGTAAATAACTAATAAAAAATAAAATAAAATATTTGCTAACAAAAAAAATAAAAGAAGCTTCCTGATGTAAGTTGGATGATGCAATTGTCTATGGGTCTAGTCTTATGCATTAGGAATCACTTTACTGCCTTAGCAATATAGTTGTAGTAGGATTTCCCCTAGGCCCAGTGATCTATCTAGTGTCAAGTTATTGCCCACTTTAGCAGCACAGGAATAATTCCATCTCATGAAGTAGGCCTTAATCCAAGGAAAAAGGGGGGATGATGTTAGTTACTCTCAACATTCGTGACACTATTACATAAGTATATCTTGTAGACAGGTCTCAGGGTTTGTAGTAGAGAGATATTGATGATTGTCTTTCTTCTCTAGTACTATGCAGAGTATCTTCCTGTACCCTGAACACTAGTAAGTAGAGGTGAAACTTCTAGTAAGACACCAGCTCAGCTTCTCTATGTTCAATGGCATAAGTAAGTGCTGTCTTCAACAATAGGACCTTAACAGTAGGTTGGGGAAAGCACCCAATAGCTTTGACAATAGTCTGTAAAGATTGGGAATTTCTAGAGTGCCTCTTTCATCAATGAATCAACAAGATGCAACCCATCTCAGGCACTGGAGGCTTTACTTGGGAATGTAAAATGTCTAGTTGAGGCATGATCTCACATATAATTTGGATCCATTTAAATTTCTTTCAAATATATGTATGTGTGTGAACATATGTGTGTAAACATATATGTGTGTATGGGTGTGTTTGTGTGTGCATATGAAGCTTCTAAAATAGTAGGTTCCATCAAATGTCCTTTAATGTTAGTTGCCCCTTCCCTTATTCTATTCTTTACCTTTTTCTCCCATCCTCAAGGCCATTTAATTCTCCTATTGCGCTTTCCCCTTGTCTCTCTATAACACTATATTCTATTTCCCCTTCTTGTCAAAGCATCTCATCCCCCTTTTTCCTTTCCTCAGTAACTAACTTCTGTAATTATGAAGATCGTAATACACATTGAAAACTTAAAAGCTAACATCCACATATAAAACATGCAGTGTGCATCTTTTGAGATAAGCATAATTTCACTAAAGATGTTTTTTTTCCTAGTTCCATAACTTTACTTGAAATTTTCATCATTTTACTTTAATTAACAGCTGAATAATATTCCATTGTGTAAATGTACCATTTATATTGTCTATTCATCTACTGATAGACACTTAGGACATTTTGAATTTCTGACTATTTGAATAGAGTAGCAATGAACATGAGTGAGCGAGTATCTCTATAGTAAAATATAGAGTCCTTTAGGGACATACCCAAAAATTATATACTTGGACCTTGAAGTAGATGGATTCCCAGTGTTCTGCAGAACCATCATACTGGTTTCCATAGTGACTGTACAATTTTTCATTTCCACTAACAATAAGTGTTACCATTCCTCACATATGCTATAATTTGTTTTATTAATATTGGCCATTGTGACTGGAATAAGATGATGTTAATTTGCATTATCCTGATGGCTAAAGATGTTAAATATTTCATTGTGTTTCTCAGTCATTTGTGTTTCATCTATTGAGAACTCCCTGTTTCATTCTGTACACCACTTTTTAATTGGGTTATTTATTTTGATCTCCTTCAGTTGTCTTCTTATTCCAGCTAAGATATCAGGTACTACATTGAATAGATATAGAGTAGACATCCTAGTCTTATTTTTGATATGAGCAGAAATGGTTTGAATTTCTTTCTGGTTAAGTTGATGTTGGCTATGGGCTTGCTGTAAATTTCCTTAAATATATATTCTTTATATCCTTAGTCTCTCTGGAACTTTTCAAAACCAAAACTCCTATCACATAGCTCTTCTTTAGGCATTATGAGATAAGAAAAATAGTCTATGGGGTATATTTCTTTAAATATAAAAAGTTTCTCATATTAGATGACCAAGAATGATTCACAAGGTTCTACACAAAAATGCTTAACCAGCAGGTTAAAAAAAATCTGCCAAATTTACATGATGAGTAAATGTTTCCTAATCCCAATTTGACTAATTACTTACGTGTTGCTGCTTTGTGACCATATGACTTTGCACTGTCTTCTTGCTACATTTCTTCTCCATCTGTTGGTTGAGAGAGCATAGAGGCAGATGAGACTGGTACTATTTACTTTATGTAAACTCTGAGAATTAATGACTGGATCATGTGAAGTGCAAATTTGTCATGTAAAAAGAAATATTATATACACAAATAGCTTTAAAATTGTTAGGCATTATAATGATGATTAAAATAAATAAGAAACACATTACCCATCTATAAAATATACTTTGATACAGATACATGGCAGATATAAATATTTCATTGAAATGTTTCCATGAATGATTTTTTCTGTGTTAAATGTTATAAAAGGTATTTCACACAGAAAATAACAAAATATAATGTTCCTTAAAATTGTTAAATGAGTCCTAGTAATTACAATGGGGATATGAGGGTAGAAGAGAGTGAAAATGAATCTTTTCACATTTCCAAAGCCTTCATTAAAACTCAGAAGAGAGAGTGAAGGATGTCCTATTTCCTCCAGAGATATAATAATTCTCCTGCCACATATTTTAGAAAATTCTACCTTTTAGCTCATTTCCTATCGTTCTTGTTCATTTTCACTTCTCAAATTTGGTATTTTTTAAAGAAATTTATTGGATGGGGTATCTTCCCTGGAGGGCCCTTTGCAAACAGTCCATATTGCTTCTACCATAATGGTTTATACATCTCAGGAAAATTGCTCCTTTTCTTTCCAAAACATTAAAGAATTTCTAGAAAGACTAGTCCTTAATTTGCTTGCATCTAGTATCCCATATTATAAAATAAAAGCAAAATTATTTATCATGTTTCATCACCTTAAGGAATTCACAGTCCAATGAATGATAATATGAAAAAGGAGAGCCAGATACAGAGACAGGGACAGAGATAGAGACAGAGATGGAGACAGAGAGGTGGAGAGAGACAGAGACAGAGAGAGACAAGACAGAGAGAGGGAGGGAAGGAAAAGGGGAAAAAAGCTAATGACCATTAAACAGTATAGTTTTAAAGGGACCACTGTCTGGGGCTGAAAAGCAAAGATGAAAACTTCTAAACAAAGTAAAGAGTAAAGAGATCATAGAACAGCATGACTCACTGAACCCCATTTAGACTTTACTCTCCTCATAATAGAACTCTATGAATGTTTAAATGTCAGCATAAATGTTTAAAATTGATTTGCACAGAAAGTTGATTTTTCAGGAAAAATTGAAAGCATGTTAGGATTATATTTTTGTCATCATATTTCTCAGAACATGAGCATCATGGTGGAATGTTAATAATTATTTAACAAAGTAAAAATACAAAAGACTTCCATGGACAGCTATATATTGTATGGTTAACCCAGCAAAGTGATTCATGGTTCTCATTAGATAACTGAATACTACAAGAAAGAAACTTGTCTGAAAAGCTAAGTTTTCTGAGCTTCTTTCTTTCAAGAGTCCTTCCTTCTTGTGTCATCTTACAATCTCAGTGAGCACTATGTGAAGACATTGATCTAAAGGTGTAGACAATGCTATGTAGATCTGTGACATTCATTTCTTAACCAACACTTTCATGTATGTTGTTGGGTTCACTGGACTATAGTACTTCCGATCATGCCTACAAAACTAGTAGAATTGTAAGGGTCCATGATTCACCAAAGAATGATACCTCGGACTCAAATCATATGCAAATGCAAAGAGTGTTTTATTCCGCAGAAGTCCAGTATGCTAGGGTCTACGATCTACGAAGATGGAGAAATTCTGAAGTGAGCTCACAGGCCTGATTTAAAGCACATTATGGGAACTGCGGGGAGAAGTCGGTGACCTCTATCTTAATCTTGGCTCTATATCTAGGGTCATTCGAGAACCATTGCTGGGGGGCTGGGAGGCTGGAAATTGTTGTTGGGGAAGTCTGGAAACTGCTGCTGACCCATAGTCCTTACCTCAGGCCAGGGGGCAGGGGAGCTTCTGAGGACTGGACGTGCTGGGAATTACCCAGTTCTTGGAAACAAAGATTTAGGCCTAGTTCCCTGAACTGCCAATTGGAAGTTTAGCATGGAATCAGCCTAGCCTTCTCAGAATCACCTATAAAATTATACCCAGCAGAGATTTCATGGTCATTTCCTCATATATTTAAAATAAAAGATGTTGGTTTTTTAACAGAATCTCAATCATTTGATTTTACCAATGAAGACTGGAGAGCCAGATGCTGAGTTGAAAACCTGCTATTTCAGAGAGGAAAAAAAAAAAGCCCCCAACTGACCTTCTTCCTCAGCTGACTTCCCACAAGGACTCTCCTCTCACAGGCAATCACAATCTCACAATCTCCTTCAAACTGAATGCCCCTCTGTTCTACTTGCTGTGACTCTCTGTCTGGTCTCCTGACTCCCTCTTATGCTCTCTGGGTTTTTTTCTTAATAACTCTATGTCCACTTCCTGTCTATTTGTTGATTGCTTCTCCTCTTGACCTATCGCTGATGTTATTTAATCATGTTTTCAATATTCAAGCAGAAAGCTTTTTGATCAAAGGTATGAGCACAGGCTGAGCCACACCACACTAAAAACAAATTTTTCCAGTAAATAACACAATCTCAGGTTTCACCATGTGATCAAATATCCTGCAACAAAAGTTTGGATTTCCCACTATTTAACAAAAGAGATAGAAAAGTCATTTTTCTCTTTTCAAAAAGGAAACAGGATGCAAGTCCAAGATTTCATTTTTCCTTAAGTGTTGAGCTTAGAGATATCCTAATTGACTTGCTGTGAACTTCAGAGTAATCCAAAAGTAACCCAGGTAGAATGTAGATAGCCTGGAACCATCATCCCATGATGATGTTTAATACACACTTGTGATTTAAAAAGCATGTTAAATTGGTTTAATGGAAAGAAAATAAAATTATGGTGGATAAAATATACACAAAGAGCTTTCAGTCATCCAAAACAATTAACCACTTCTACAAACTAAATATGGTCCACAATTAAATGCTTGTCATTATTTTTACTTTTGTAAGAAAACTTTTTATTTTTCTGTAATGAACCAAATCATTGAGCATTTTTGGTTTCTCTCCAATTCATCCTGGAAGAAATATATTTAGTCTACTGTAGTCTTTAAGAAATGATTAGACCATTATTCCTAAATGAAATTGGAAGCTGAATTCATGCTGGTACAAAAACTCAGGGCCATTCTTTCATCTGATTGGACAATTAAAAATAGCTTGTTAAACACAGGTTTTTACAGTACAGATACCATTTATGTTCTCAGAGATGCACTGCTTTTCAGAAGATGCCATTAAGTAACTAAAGATATCAGGGCAATAGAAATCCCAAACGCTGAAAATATTACAAAGACCTCGGAGAGTCAAGATAAAAATGAAGAGGCACATCATTCAAGGGCAGCCCAGAGCAATTAACCAGATGAGTAACATGCTTCTCATTATACACCCAGCCCAAAGCCAGTATGATAAACTCATGTTTAGACAAATTGAGATAACAGCAATCTTGAATATTTGTATATTAAGAGTCTCAAAGGTGAAAAGGTTGGGCTTCCACATTTGGATGTCATAAAAGAGCATTACAGTCTTCCATTCCTGTGAAAGAAAGAAAGATAAACTCCCAGGTGGCACTTTTTGTTGGGTTTTTTTTTTTTTTTTAAGTTTCATTCTTTGGAGAAGGAATGAAATTTTGATTCTGGCCCATAAATCCAAAGTGGTTTTTCAAGGTTTGAAAATCTCACTCTTTTTGAATTATAACTATGCCCTGCTTTGGCATTGGAAGACATTTGTGACTGTTATCAAGATAGAAATTGATGGATTGAAAGCCCATGTTTCTTTAGCTTGTGTCATTCGAAGTTTTCTCATGAGAAATAAGATTTATTATGTGTTCATTAGTTCTAAGACTATGGGGCCATGGTTGGTGCCTTTTATGATAATGAATCCCTTGATTCCCTTCTGAGACATTTGAAGTGAAAAAGTCCTATGCAGGCTGGTTTGCCCTTACAGTCCTACCTGTACCTGCTTTTAAAAAGAAGCATTGCTTGAGTGCTTGGCTTCTTCCATATTTGCCAGGGACACAAATAAAGTGGTAGTAAAGAATGCCCAAAGTGTGAGTCCCAAAAAAAAAAAAAAAAACCTCTCAAAATATATTATGTTCATGAAATACTGTACAAGGAGAAAGAGACTGTTATACGAATCGATCATCATATTTAAGAAACCATTTGCTTTACAAGGTCAAAGCAAGTATACACATTTTCTTTAAAGAATCATCTGCCCAACAGGTAAAACTTCCAGGAGAAAGAATTCCCTACTGATTGGTTAGAAAATAAGAAAGGCATGAAAAGACTAGAAGGCTGGGGAGTAGAAGCATGTAGGAAGTAGCCACATGCTGTGGGGGTGTCAGGACCACCACAACAGGATAGCTCACACACCAGGATTTGATGGTAGTGGCATCTTCTTACTGAGCTTTTAAAGATTTATAATTTGTGAATCATGAAAGAACTGTATAGTATGTCCTTTCGGCCGCAGCAGCCATCTTGGAGTAACTCGCCACACAAAGGGAAAGAGAGGCACCCGGTATATGTTCTCTAGGCCTTTTAGGAAACATAGAGTTGTTCCTTTGGCCACATACATGCGGATCTACAAGAAGGGTGATATTGTTGACATCAAGGGAATGGGCACTGTTCAAAAAGGAATGCCCCATAAGTATTACCATGGCAAAACCGAAAGAGTCTACAATGTCACTCAGCATGCCGTGGGCATCATTGTAAACAAGCAAGTTAAGGGCAAGATTCTGGCCAAAAGGATCAATGTGCAGATCGAATACATCAAGCACTCAAAGAGCAGAGACAGCTTCCTGAAGCGGGTGAAGGAGAATGATCAGAAGAAAAAAGAAGTCAAAAAGAAGGACACCTGGGTTCAGCTGAAGCGCCAGCCTGCGCCACCCAGAGAAGCGCACTTTGTGAGGACCAACGGAAAAGAGCCTGAGCTGTTGGAGCCCATTCCATATGAATTTATGGCCTAATGTACAAAAAAAGAAATAAAGGACCCAGACCGCTAAGTGTTTTCCTTGGGGGAAAAAAAAAAGAACTGTAGTATGGTGAAACCGTTAACAGTAGACATGTGTTACAGCGCTCTGAAATGTCATAGAAATAACATGTAACCAAAAGCTAATTTTCTACCTAATAAGACCATAAAAGCTTAGCATACAGTTTTTAATAGCAAAATACAAAAGAAGTTGAAGACTGAATAACATACATAGGTTAAATTACATGGTTTGGTCTGTTCCCAGAGCTGATCCTGTGTTCCAGCTCTCGATACCCAAATACAGCCAGGAGAAAGCTGATCTCCCAGGAGTGTTGACACATATGTGAGCACAAGTAAGACCACCACTTCTGCTCCAAGAGACCTGCTTAGAGCTCTTAGGACACAGGAACAGAGGAGCAGCCTGGGACAGTATCCTTCCTGTTTCCATCTGTCCCCAAAGCTGACCCTGTACCAAAGGTCTCCATATACAAATACCACTTGGAGAGAGCTGGTCTCCCAGGAGTGCTGACATACTTGTAAGCACAGGGAAGATCACCACTTCTGTTCAAATTCTTGGCCCAAGAGGGAACTGCCCAGAGCTGCTAAGACAGAGGAACCAAGTAACAGCTAAGAAGGGAATCCTTTTGGTTTCTGTGTGCACCCTGGAGCTAACCCTGTGCCACAGCTCTCCATACTCAAATTTCACCTGGAGAGAACTAGTCTCCCAAGAGTACTGACACAAAGGGTTGCAAGAGGAACAAGCCACAGTCAGAGACGAAAAGGCCAACTAGCACCACAGATAACCAGATGGTGAAAGGTAAGGGCGAGAACATAAGCAACAGAAACCAAAGCTACTGGTATTATCAGAAACCAGTTTTCCCACCACAGCAAGACCTGGATACCCAAATGTACCAGAAAAGCAAGACTTTGATTTAAAAATCACATCTAGTGATGATGTTAGAGGACTTTAAAAAGGACATAAATAACTCCCTTAACGAAATAAAGGAGAACACAAGTAAACAGCTAGAAGCCCTTAAAGAGGAAAAAAAAATCCCTTAAAGAATTACAGAAAAACACAACCAAACAGGTGAAGGAATTGAACAAAATCATCCAGAATCTAAAAATGGAAATAGAAACAATAAGGTAATCACAAGGGGAAACAACTCTAGACATAGAAAAACTAGTAAAGAGAACAGGAGTCATAGATGCAAGCATCATCAACAGATCACAAGAGATAGAAGAGAAAATCTCAGGTGCAGAAGACACCATAGAAAACATGGACAAAACAGTCAAAGAAAATGCAAAATGCAAAAAGCTCCTAACCTAAAAGCTCCAGGAAATCAAGCACAATGAGAAGACCAAACCTAAGAAAGTAGATATATAGAGGAGAGTGAAGATTCCCAACTTAAAGGGCAAATAAATATTTTCAACAAAATTATAAAAAAACTTCCCTAACCTAAAGAAAGAGATGCCCATAAACATACAAGAAGCCTACAGAACTCCAAATAGACTGAACAAGAAAAGAAATTCCTCCCATCACATGATAGTCAAAACACCAAATGCACAGAACAAAGAAAGAATATTAAAAGCACTAAGGGAAAAAGTCAAGTAACGTATAAAGGCAGACCTACCAGAATTACACCAGACTTCTCACCAGAGACTATGAAAGCTAGAATATCATGGTCAGATGTCAATACAGACTCTAAGAGAACACGAATGCCAGCCCAGGCTACTAAACCCAGCAAAACTCTCAGTTACCTTAGATGGAAAAAACAAGAAATTCTATGACAAAACCAAATTTCCACAATACATTTCCACAAATGTAGAAAACAAAAAGAACTATACAAAGAATCAACAAAATTAGGAGCTGGTTCTTTGAGAAAATCAACAAGATAGATAAACTCTTAGTCAGACTAACTAGAGGGCACAGAGACATTATCCAAATTAATAAAATCAGAAATGAAAAGGGAGACATAACAATAGAAAATAAGTAAATAGAAAAAAATCATCAGATCCTACTACAAAAATTTATACTCAATTAAATTGGAAAATCTGGATGAAATGACAATTTTCTAGATAGATGTCAGATACCAAAGTTAAAACAAGATCAAATAAACCATCTAAACAGTCCCATAACCCCCAAAGAAATAGAAGTAGTAATTAAAAGTCTTCCAACCAAAAAGAGCCTAGGACTAGATGGGTTTAGTGGAGAATTCTATCAGACTTTCAAAGAAAACCTAACACCAATACTCTTCAAACTATTCCACAAAATAGAAACAGCAGGAACACTAATCAATTCATTCTATGAAGGCACTGTTACGCTTATACCAAAACCACACAAAGACCAAACAAAGGAAGAGAACTTCAGACAAATTTCCCCTATGAATATCGATGCAAAAATACTCAAAAAAATTCTTTCCAACCGAATCCAAGAAAACATCAAAACAATTATTCACCCCGATCAAGTAGACTTCATCCCAAAGATGTAGGGATGTTTCAATATATAGAAATCCATCAACATAATCAACTAAATAAATAAACTGAAAGAAAAAAAAAAAACACATGGGTCCAGTAAAATATAGCAAGAGCAGGGAGCATTAGAGATAATCAGATGGCAGGAGGTAAGCATAAGAACATAAACAACAGAAACTAAGGTTACTTGGTATCATCAGAACCCAATTCTCCCACCATAGCAAGTTCTGGAGACACCATCACACTGGAAAAGCAAGACTCAGATGTAAAGTCACTTCTCATGACAATGTTAAAGGACTTTAAGAAGGACATAAATAACTCCCTTAAAGAAATACAGGAGAACACAGGTAAACAGCTAGAAGCCCTTAAAGAGGAAACACAAAAATTCCTTAAAGAATGACAGGAAAACACAACCAAACAGGCAAAGGAAATGAACAAAACCATCCAGGATCTAAAATTAGAAATAGAAAAAATAAAGAAGTCACAAAGGGAAATAATTCTGGAATTAGAAAACCTAGGAAAGAGATTAAGAGTCATAGATGCAAGCATCACCAACAGTATACCTGAGATAGAAGAGAGAATCTCAGGGGCTGAAGATACCTTAGAAAACATTGACACAACAGTCAAATAAAATGCAAAAAGCAAAAAGCTACTAATGCAAAGCAACCAGGAAATCCAGGACACAATGAAAAGACCAAACCTAAGGATAATAGGTATAGGAGAGAGTGAAGAGTCCCAAATACCTTCAACAAAATTATAGAAGAAAACTCCCCTAACCTAAAGAAAAAGATGGCCATAAACATACAAGAAGCCTACAGAACTCCAAATAGATTGGACAAGAAAAGAAATTCCTCCAGTCACAAGATAGTCAAAACACCAAATGCACAAAACAAAGAAAGAATATTAAAAGCAGTAAGGAAAAATGGTCAAGTAACATATAAAGGCAGACCTATCAGAATTACACCAGACTTCTTACCAGAGACTATGAAAGCTAGTAGATCCTGGTCAGATGTCATACAGACCCTAAGAGAACATAAATGCCAGCCAAGACTACTATATCCAGCAGAACTCTCAATTACCATACACAGAGAAAACATAGATGACAAAAAACCAAATTTACCACTATCTTTCCACAAATCCAGTCCTACAAAAGATAATAAATGGAAAACACCAACTCAAGGAGGGAAACTACACCCTAGAAAAAGCAAGAAAGTAATCTTTCAACAAACCCAAAAGAAGATGGTCACACAAACATAATTCCACCTCTAACAACAAAAGTAACAGGGATTAACAACCACTTTTCTTTCATTTCTCAACATCAATGGACTCAATTCCCCAATAAAAAGACATAGATTAACAGACTGGATATGTAAACAGGACCCAGCATTTTGCTGCATGCAGGAAATACATCTCAGTGACCAACAGAGATACTACCTCAGAGGAAAAGGTTGGAATACAATTTTTCAAGCAAATAGTCCCAAGTAACAAGCTGGAGTAGCCATTCTAATATTAAATAAAATCTACTTTCAACCAAAAGTTACCAAAATGATAAGGAAGGACACTTCATACTGGTCAAAGGAAAAATCTACCAAGATGAACTCTCAATTCTGAACATCTATGCTCCAAATGCAAAGGCACCCACGTTCATACAAGAAACTTTACTTTGATGAGTGTTCAAAGCATACATCATACCCCACACAATAATAGTGGGAGACTTTAACACCACACTCTCAGCAATGGACAGATCATGGAGACAGAAACAGTGAAACTAAACAGAAGTTATGAACCAAATGGATCTAGAAGATACTTATAAAACATTTCATCCTAAAGCAAAAGAATATACTTTCTTCTCAGCACCTCATGGTACCTTCTCCAAAATTGGCCCTATAACTGGCCACAAAACAGTGCTCAACAGATACAAGAAGACTGAAATAATCGCACACACCCTATCAGATCACCATGGGCTAAGACTGGTCTTAAATTCCAACAGAAACAATGGAAAACACACACACACACACATACAAACAAACACACGGAAACTGAACAACATTCTGCTCGATGATTACTTGCTCAAAGAAGAAATAAAGAAATTAGAGAATTTTTAGAATTTAATGAAAATGAAGGCACATCATACCAAAACTTATGGGACACCATGAAACAGTGGTATGAGGAAAACTCATAGCTCTAAGTGCCTCCAAAAAGAAACTGGAGAGAACATACACTAGTAGCTTGACAGCACACCTGAAAGCTCTAGAACAAAAAGAAGCAAATATACCCAAAAGGAGTACAAGGCAGGAAATAACCAAACTCAGGGCTGAAAACAACCAAATAGAAACAAAAAGAACTATACAAAGAATCAACAAAACTAGGAGCTGGTTCTTTGAGAAAATCAACAAGTTGGATAAACCCTTAGCCAGACTAACTAGAAGGCACAGAGACAGTATCCAAATTAATAAAATCAGAAATGAAAAGGGAAACATAACAATGAAAACTGTGAAACTTCAAAAAATCACCAGATCCTACTAGAAAAGCTTATACTCAACTAAATTGGAAAATCTGGATGAAATGGACAATTTTCTAGACACATACAAGGTACCAAAGTTAAAACAGGATCAGATAAACCATCTAAACAGCCCCATAACTCCTAAAGAAATAGAAGTAGTCATTAAAAGTCTCCTAACCTAAAACAGTCCAGGACCAGATGGGTTTAGTGGAGAATTCTATCAGACCTTTAAAGAATACCTAATACCAACACTCTTCAAAGTATTCCACAAAATAGAAACAGCAGGAACACTACTCAATTCATTCTATGAAGCCACAATTACGCTTATACCTAAACCAAACAAAGACCCAACAAAGAAAGAGAACTTCAGACCAATCTTCCTTATGAGCATTGATGCAAAAACATTCAATAAAAATTATTTCTAACCAAATCCAAGAACACATCAAAATGATTATTCACCACAATCAAATAGGCTTCATCTTAGGGATGCAGGAATGATTCAATATATGGAAATCCATCAGCATAATCTATTACATAACCAAACTCAAAGAAGAAAACCACAGGATCATTTCATTAGATGCTGAAAAAGCATTTGACAAAATTCAGCATCCCTTCATGCTAAAAGTCTTGGAAAGATCAGGGATTCAAGGCCCATACCTAAACTTAGAAAAAGCAATATATAGCAAACTATTAGCCAACATCAAACTGAAAGGAGAGAAACTTGAAGCAATCCCACTAAAATCAGGGACTAGACAAGGCTGTCCACTCTCTCCATATGTATTTAACATAGTACTTTAAGTTCTAGCTAGGGCAATTAGACAACAAAAGGAGGTCAAATGGATACAAATTGAAAAGGAAGAAGTCAAAATATTACTATTTCCAGATGATATGATAGTATACTTAAGTGACCCCAAACATTCCATCGGAGAACTCCTAAAGTTGATAAAATCAGCAATGTGGCTGTATATAAAATTAACACAAACAAATCAGTAGTCTTCCTCTACTGAAAAGATAAATGGGCTGAGAAAGAAATTAGGGAAATTACACCCTTCACAATAGTCACAAATAATATTATATACCTTGGTGTGACTCTAACCAAGCAAGTGAAATATCTGTATGACAAGAACTTCAAGTCTTTGAAGAAAGAAATAGAAGCAGATCTCAGAAGATGGAAAGATCTCCCATGACCATAGGCTAGCAGGATTAATATAGTAAAAATGACCATCTTGCCAAAAGCAATCTAAAGATTTAATGCATTTCCCATCAAAATTCCCACTCAGTTCATAGACTTAGAAAGAGTAATTTGTAAATTCATTTGGAA
>NW_022196914.1:45162314-45183403 GCF_008632895.1 Mastomys coucha | reverse complement strand
CAGGGTAGAGAAAACTATTCTCAAAAAACAAGATCTAGGAGAAATCACCATCCCTGACCTCAAGCTGTATTACAAAGCAATAATGATAAAAACTGGTATTGGTACAGAGACAGGTGGGAAGATCAATGGAATAGAATTGACCCAGAAATGAACCCACACACATATGGTCACTTGATCTTTGACAAAGGAGCTAAAACTATCCAGTGGAAAAAAAGATAGCATTTTTAACAAATGGTACTGGTTCAACTGGCTGTCAGCATGTAGAAAAATGCAAATTGACCCATTCTTTTCTCCCAGTACAAAGCTCAAGTTCAAGTAGATCAAGGACTTCCACATAAAACCAGATATACTGAAACTTATAGAGGAGAGAGTGGAGAAGAGCCTCAAACACATGGGCACAGGGGAAAAATTCCCGAACAGAACACCAATGGCTTGTGCTATAAGATCAAGAATCAACAAGTGGGACCTCATAAAGTTGCAAAGCTTCTGTAAAGCAAAGACTGTCAATAGGACAAAAAGGCAACCAACAGATTGGAAAAGATCTTTACCAATCATACATCCGATAGAGGGCTAATATCCAATATATACAAAGAACTAAAGAAGTTAGACTCCAGAGAAACAAATGACCCTATTAAAAAATTGGGTTCAGAGCTAAACAAAGAATTTTCAGCTAAGGAATATCAAACGGGCTAGAAGCACCTAAAAAAATGTTCACCATCCTTAGTCATCAGGGAAATGCAAATCAAAACAACCCTCAGATTCCACTTCACACCAGTCAGAGTGGCTAAAATCAAAAAGTCAGGGGACAGCAGATGCTGGCAAGGATGTGGAGAAAGAAGAACACTCCTCCATTGCTGGTGGGATTGCAAGCTGGTACAACCACTCTGGAAATCAGTTTGGCAGTTCCTCAGAATATTGAACATAGTACTACCTGAGGATCTAGATATACCATTCCTGGGCATATACCCAGAAGATGCTCCAACCTGTAATAAGGACACATGCTCCACTATGTTCATAGCAGCCTTATTTATAATAGCCAGGAGCTGGAAAGAACTAGATGTCCTTCAACAGAGAAATGGATGCAGAAAATGTGGTACATTTACACAATGGAGTATGACTCAGTTATTAAAAATGGTGCATTCATGAAGTTCTTAGGCAAATGGATAGAACTAGAAAATATCATCCTGAGTGAGGTAGCCCAATGGCAATAGAGCACAAGTGGTAGGCACTAACTGATAAGTGGATATTAGCCCAAAAGCTCCAAATAACCAGGATACAATTCACAGACCACATGAAGCTCAGTAAGAAGGAAGACCAAAGTGTGGGTGCTTCGGTCCTTCTTAGAAGGAGAACAAAATCCTCACAGGAGCAAATATAGAGTTAAAGTGTAGAGCAGAGACTAAAGGAAAGGCCACCCAGAGACTGTCGCATCTGGGGATTTATCCTGTATACAGTTACAAAGCCCAGACACTATTGTGGATGTCAAGGAGTGCATGCTGAAAGGAGCCTGATAATGGCTGTTTCCTGAGAGGCCTTGCCAGATCCTTACAAATACAGAGACGGATGTTCACAGTCAACCATTGGACTGAACATGGGTTCTCCAATAGAGGAGTTAGAAAAAGGACTGAAGGAGTTGAAGCAGTTTGCAACCCCATAAGATGAACAACAACATCAATCAACCAGACCCTTCAGAACTCCCAGGGACTAAGGCATCATCAAAGGAGTACACATGGCTCCAGCTGCATATGTAGCAGAGGATGGCCTTGTCATGTATCAATGGGAGGAGAGGTCCTTGGCTTTATGAAGGCTTGATAGATGCCCCAGAGTAGGGGAATCAAAGGTAGGGAGGTGGGAATGAGTGGGTGGATGGAAGAACACCCTCATAGAAGCAGGGAAAGGGAGGGCGTGATAGGGTTTTTCCAGGAGGGAGGGAAACCTGGAAAGGGGATAACATTTGAAATGTAAATAAAGAATATCTATATATATATATAACAAGCAAACAAACAAAACATAATAAAGACTAAAATATTCTGTGAAATAAGTGAGAATGTAAGTTCATTGGGATACCAAAAGGGACACCTATACCCCTTATCCAAGGTTCTGGGACAAGGGAGCAGAAGAAAATGTAAAGGCTAGAGGTTAGGGATGGGTGACACACACTAGTGTCTTCCAGACGTGGCATAGCCATTCTTGTCATGAACTCACTCCAGCTGTGATTACCTCCACAAGAGCGTCCCATTTCATCATGTGTGCGGACAAGGAGCTCATTATGTCTTCACCCCTCACTAGGAGCCAATAAGCCGTTGGTGCTGAGGAAGGAAGGAGGGGGCATTTTCTTCAGTGGTGTAGTCAAGTCACTAAGTTGCCCATGTTTCGGTAAAACAGCTCTATTCTTGCTCACACCAGGACCAGAATTAAACTGAGTGAGTCGAAGAAAGATATCAGCATAAGTAATAATAAAGACAGAGGATAATAAAGAGTAAAAACAACCCAATCTGTTGCCTCTCCATGAAGCATTTCTTAAACATAAACACAAGTGTGAACACGCACATGCACACACCAGCTTAATGGTACCTAGATGTAAAGGAAATGACCATGAAAACCATGAGGCTATGGCATTGTTCCCACTACACAAAATATGCTTCCTTCCATCCAGGCTTCTCCAAGGAGTGAGACATCTCTTTGATTCTCATAGCTATGTTTCAAGCATCGCATCAATCTGTATTCCTTATGTATTTGTAATGACAGACATGCTTACTCTTTTAGCAGAATACTTCTGAAAATAAAATAACTTACTTTACACAAAAATCCCCTCTTTTGATAAAAAATAATACAATTTCTAATCAGTGACTTTAAATTGTCCTCATTTGCTGGCTTTTCATATGAATTCTTGGCTATCAAAATTGAGTTCTAGAATAGCTTATCACTGCTGACAAATGAAAACTTAGAATTTTCTTGAGAAATGCTAAACATAAATATATCTTTATAACACAATGTTAGCAGACTGCAGTAGCTTAGTATTTACAAGGATTCTCTCCACTTGTATTGTTCATGTAAGATCTTGGGTGTTGGGGGAACCTCACTCAGGCTTTCAATCAAATTGAAACTAGACTCTACTCTGGTCACCATGGGACTGTCGAATGTGGGAACATTTTGTTGCATGGGCAAACTAATATTAGAGGAATTTCAGCCATATAGATGAAAGGGGTACGAAACGATCCTTTTCTATCTCTATAACCATTTCTATACTGTAAATGTTCTTTCTCTTGTCAAGGTCTTGGATAGATTCCTGTCCAGATCCTCACCAAATGTCAATCAATCAATGTCAAATCATGGCATTCTTGTAAATTCATTTCATAGCCTTGAAGATAAGCTTACCCCAAGCACAACGTTTTCTTTTTTTATTGAAAAAATATATGATATATTTTATTCATCTTTTCCCTTTTCCTACCTCCTCCCATATCATCCCTACATCCCTATCCATTCAACTTCATGATTTCTCTCTTTCTCAAAATAAACAAACAAATAAATAAATCAAAAGAAATACACACAAACCTGCTCAAAGCAAAAATGAGACAAAATGTCCACAAAACTATCATTGGAATTTAAGGCTTCTTAACTTTTTCGTTCCCTCTTTATAACACAACAGAAATAAATTATCATTTATTTTATGTTAGCCAACTACTCCTAGGCATGAGGTGTGATTAATATAACCTTGACACTCCATGGGAGAAATATAATTTTTCCTTTGATGTCTGTTGTAGATAGATTCTTGGTTAGCGATGGGAGTTTTGTGTCCACTACTTCCTCTCATTCCTGGGACTTCATCTAGTTTGGACCTAGGCTTTTTATATGTTGCTGTAATCTTGGAGAGTCCATATGTGTGTCAGGCCTGTTGTGTCTAGAAGACACTGTCTCTTAGGAGTCATCCATTCCCTATGGTACTTACAATGTCTCGGCCTTCCCTTCAGCATAGAGCCCTGATCCTTGAGGGGAGGTCAAACACAGTTTTTTTAAACCATCATATAGTTATTTCAGCTGTATACATGAATAAATAATAAAATAGGGTTGCAATCTCTTTTTTAATTACTGCAACTCTTCTTAAATTGAAATTGAATTGAACCTAAAACATGTAGCTATATTAGGAACAATTTCAGATGAAAATGATAATTTATGAATATTTTCCAGCTTAAACACTGTTCAATTTTAAGAAAGGAAATAGGATAAAATATTTCATTTTATTCTCCAGAATCTGTTATGGAATTGTATGTGTGATGTGAGCCAAGGTAACAGATGACTGTACCATAGCATCATTGTCTTTGTGGGCTGGAAGCTGCCTCGAGTTGTGTGGATTCTAGGCCATTTCACTTTTTTTTCCTTTTCTCCTTTCAAACACAATAGAAATAAATCTGCTTTCTGTGCATAATCATTTCCCTGGAAATCTAGGTAAGTTTGTGATTTTGACCAGAAACAGACTCTCAGTAATGCTACCTTCAGTGGAAAGCCAGAAGAAGGACTCTAGGTTTCTTGAGATTTTCTTGAGTTGAAGTTTGAAACAATGTCCTTTGTTCTGGAAATGAAGCATAAGAAGTGGGCCTGCACCGATAAAGACAAAGTCCTAAGCACCTGAATAATTGAATAATTAAAGTGTAAAACTCTCATGCTGGATTGTATTTTGGGTATTCCAAGCTTCTGGGCTAATACCCATTTATCAGAGAGTCTATGTGTGTTCTTTTGTGATTGGGTTACCTCACTCAGGATGATATTCTCCAAATCCATCCAATTGCCTAAGAATTTCATAAATTCATTGTTTTTAATAGCTGAATAGTACTCCATCGTGTAGATGTACCACTTTTTCTGTATCCATTCCTCTGTTGAAGAAGGAAGACCAAAGTATAGATACTTCGTTCCTTCTTAAAAGGAGGAGAAAAATACCCATGGAAGGAGTTGTAGAGACTAACTATGGAGCAGAGATTGAAGGAAGCACAATCCAGAGACTGTTCCACCTGGGAATCCTTCCCATATTCAGTCATCAAATCCAGACACTATTGTGGATGCCAACAAGTGCTGGCTGACAGGAGCCTGATATAGCTGTCTCCTGAGAGGCTCTGACAGTGCCCCACTAATACAGAAGTAGAGGCTCACAGCCATCTATTGGACTGATCACAGGGTCCCCAATGAAGGAGCTAGAGAAAGGACCCAAGGAGCTGAAGGGTTTGCTAGCACCCAGGTACAGATCCAGGGCTTTGAGTTGGCCTACCCAGCAGTCTGCATCATCTGTGAACTATTGGTATATGTAAAAGGGCCAGTCCTGCAATCTCTACAACACAGGCAACAACAGGAGTCCTGATGAGGAGCCAATATGGATGATGTGGCAGAAGTCAATAGCCTCGAACCAGACCAATGACTCATTGGAATGAGCACTTGTGTGCACAGAAGGGTATACTGTGGGACGGACGTACTGTGGCACACTACAGCTTCCATTACAAGATTTTTTTTTCTATTCTTTGTTTTGTTTTGTTTTTTTGTTGGTTTTATTTCCCCCTTTGGGGACATTGCAAGAGCAAAGGGACCCAGAGATGAGTGGGACTTAGGTGCCTGATGTTGAATTCACAAAGAATCAATTAAAAGTTGAAAAAAAAAGTCATGCTTCAAACAGAAACCTTTAAAACATAGTTTGCCTTAAGCATAGAACCTTTAAAAAGGAAGGAGGAATGTATTTCCTTCTGCACCTCTGCCCCAGGCCTTTATAGAGATGGTCTCATTTAACTCTTACATAGCTGGTAGAGGCAAATGGTTTTATCCCCAATTCACAGGAAAGAGAACTGAGGGTTTGGTTGGAAGATAAATAATGGACACAAATGGATCATAGTTTTCAGATTCAGATTTGGCTCTTAACCTCAGGCCCTTGGCTTGCTACTGAGAGCTTTTAACTTTGTCCATAGTATCTAGGCGAGAAGGCCAAGTTCTGCCCAGCACTGAGAACTAGCAGGAAGAGCGGCTCTTATCCCCGGAGGTGTCCTCTGGCTTTCACCAGTAGGCCTTGGCATGGACATCATAAGTACACATACATACACACAATAACAATAAAATTCTTCATCAAGAAGAACAAGTCAAAGAAATGAAGAATAATAAATATGCAGTAAATAGTTTAAAAATATTTTAATGTGATAAATACAACATTCCATTTTAAATTCCTCTTTTATCTCTGCCACCTGAATAAAAAACTGAATGTTTTTATCAAACTGAGATAATTTTAAAAATGAAAGATGACATTCTTAAAAATTCTTTTGGCTCTTGGAATATAGATTAATAAAGTATTTTCCTAGCACAAGCAAGCCCGTACAATACTTAATACTGCTAAACAATAATAATAAAAAATACTAATTCTGGATGAACATGTGTAAGTCAGAAGCTTTAAAAACAATGAAGGATAAGAAAATACTTCATTCTGTGGAGAATAGCTAACTTTTTGCTCAGGACATACATAGGAAAATCCAAATTTATTGTATCATGAATGTTATTAAACTTCCCCCAAATTGTAACTTTACTCTGTGAAATTTTACTGTCCAAAACTGAATCCTTTGAGAGAAAAGATTTTAAGTGGCATCAGTACCTGAATATATTATCCACCCAGCAGTGTTTATATTTTAATACGACTACACCTCAAGTTAAAGAAATCAATTTGTTATTATAAGAAATCAGATAAGCACCACTAAGTATTTGGGAAAAATGAGAGTTTCCACAGCATTAATAAAAGCATACTATGTGTTAAAAAAGGCCATTCCCACTGAAGTAAAACAGAAGCCAGAGGAGAACATCCATGTCTCATCTCTTGTTATAACTCACAAAGAAAGGTCACCATAGTACATGGGTGCCCTTTCCATAACCTTCCCAGAAGAGGGTTATTTTAAATGAAGATTTTCAAATGAAGAATAAAGTTAGTCCAGTGTACAAGTGGGTGTTTATTTACCTAAGGCTGGAGTGGCACAGAACAGACTTTGAGGCATATTTAAATAAATCAATAATTAAGAAAAAAGGCAACTTAGAGAGCTCTAACAGTCAGACCAGGGCTCTCATAGTTCCTTTCTGTGGTCTTCTACATGGGGTTCTCAAACCTCCATTCTGAAAGGCCAGGACACCACACACACAGCGGTGAACAGTCACAGAAAGCAAAACAAAACTGTGGTTTCACAACAGCCAGAAAGAGAGAGAGGGCTGTGAGGTAAAAACGGGGAAGTGGGACATTAAAGCTTAGAAATCTTCCTTCTTAAAGGAGGTAGGAAGAATTACTTCTGAGAGTCAAATAATGAATGAAAAGAAGAGATGTTTTACAGACACAGTGAGGAGGTAAAAACAAAAACAACAGAGAACAGGAGAGGGGGATGGCATTTTCTTTTATTTAGTAATTATAAAATGAGCGCCTCTCTCAAAAATAGTTAGGTGAAACCATATGACCCATAAAGTTAAGAAACAGTAACAGTGGGAAAGGGGACAGAGATAAAGCCTGAGGACTAAGAATGGGTGCAGGGTGTATTGTATACAGAATAATGAAGTCAGAGAGAAGAAGCAAAGGGCCCAAAGCTGTCAAAGCAAAATGCTAATATGGGACTTTAACATTAAGCATCATCAGGTAGAAGGAAAGCAAACATCATAACTAATAAAGGTAATAAAATCACAAAAAAAGTAGTAATAAAAAGTGAGGAAGTAAGTGGGTGAACGGCGAGACGGACAAAGAAACAACACAACATTTTTATTCAGAAAGCTATGCCTTAAAAGTCCCCGTTTTCATGCACTGTCAGTAAAGAGCCAGACATACAACTCTTTTCCCAGACACTGAGAATGTCTTTGGTCCCAGACATTGCCCCTGAGCCCCTCGCCCTTTCAAAAATTCTCTCTGTGTGTGACCATCTCCTGGGAAAAAAACTGCCCAGGCCGCAGTGCCTCCGTTAGTCCTTCATTAGAACAGTTCTCACAGGCATGTGGCCTCTCTAGTCATACACAGGAATCCCATATGGCACAATCTGGACCTCGCAGAAGTGAAATCTGCATAAAGTAGGACGAAGCCAGGGCCAGCACAAAAGGCGAGACACGCATGTAGCGACGTTGGCTCCCTGCCCTCTGACCCAGCTCTGTGTCTGTTCCCACACTCCCAACAAGCCCAGACGAATGTGGCCCAGAGCTGCAGTCTGTCACTGGATGAGCATGAAGCCGAAAGGAAGCTCAGAATTAGTCCCCCGACGGTGTGTGAATCAATTTTAAGACAGTGTCTTGTCATCCAAAAAGAAACCTACATGTAGTTGCAATTAACCCAGTTAGCCTGTGTCTAACATTGTCCTACGAAGAAACAGCCGTGTAGTGAGATGACCAGAGCAGAATACTACTTTGAAATTAGCAGATTAATTTAGTTCTCTATAATCTGGGACTGGAACGAGTTAGGTTAATGGTGTGTATGTGCCTGTGTGCTTGTGAGTGACCTTGGTTGTTTCTTGTTGCTAGTGTTTTCTTTCTTTTCTTTTTTCTTTTTTGTTTGTTTTTGTCATCATCATTGTTTAAAGTAAATGCACTTTAATATAAAGCTACACTTATGTCAGTATTTCCTGGGGAGAATCAACAAAAATCAACTGAGAGCCAAGGGTTATAAATAAGTATGTATTCACGTAATCCTACAATTTGGAAGTTGTTTGTTAAATGTATACACTTTAACATAGTAACAGCTATCTCTTCTTAACAGAAGTTATAACCAGCACATCCAGGCAAGTACACACCAGACACTAAGTTTAAGCTGCACAATATAGAAACCAAGCCAAATCTACTCTCCCAACTTGAAAGTATAGACTCTCCCCTGTGCCAGTGTTTGTGTAATATTGGGTGGTCTTCAAAGATATATGTATATATAAAGAAATATATATATATATATACATATATATATACACAAAACTATGAATTAATTCTCAGTATCATCCAATTCAGAGTTGCCGTTATTATAATTGTAAGTCAAAAACACCTGTAAAATTATTACAATGGTTCTTTATTTCAAGGTGGTCATTATTTTTTAAACAGAAATACTTCTTTAATTTTCCTAGATTTTTTACATAATTTTACTACATATGCTCATTCAGATACTCTTTTCTGATATAAAAAAAAGCATTTCACAATCTTTATTTTGAATGAGGAAAAGTTGTAAACCTTCTTAGCGAGCTGTTGATGTCCATTGCATGCTTAAGGAGAAAGAAGAGCTCTGAGGAAGAACACTGAATAATTCAGGAACAAGGGAAGACAGTCTTCTCTCTTCGCTAGGCATCCTAGGATCTTCGAAAGCTGCATCAAGAATTTTTGCAACTAACATGACCTCAGAGAGCTTCTCTCTGAAGACTGTCTGGTATTGATTTTGCTATGTATCTTCACACCTGATGCAAAATCCAGGTAAATCACTGTGCTGGAATTTACAGATACTCTATTCATATGGCCCTATTAGCCTAGTGACTACGCGATCACTAAAAATAATCAGAATTTATCTGTTCTGAAGGAACAGTAACCACAGTACCCAATATGCATGCCCCATGTCAGCAGAGACTTGGCAGATTAGCCAACCATAGTTTCCTGCAGCCCACCCGATTCTGGTCAGCTTCAGGCTTATGTGGGAGCCGTGCAATGGTATTCTTATTTTACCAGAGTGTGTTAACAGAGATTCAGATATAGACTGGGTAGTGGAAGGAGGAGATGTGAGGAAGGGGGCATCCGAAAGGAAATGAACACTATTGTTTTCTGTTACTGCTCAGGGTTTCATTACAGGGTTCATTTGTTCTCTAAGTACAGGAGATGGAGCCCACTGCATATGCTACCAAGTGCTCTATGGCTGCGCTATACAGCTAGCTTAGACCACTTTCTATATACTTAATAATAATATCTAATTTGAGATGACAATGACTTGTTTTGTTTCTGACTTATTTGGGGGTGTTTGACAAATTGATACATAATCCTATCTCTAAACAGGAATATTGCATAGACTGTACCTGTGGTAGAATACAAGCTTAGTAGGGCAAAGCCCTGGACTTGAACTCAGCTTCATGTTTAAAAAAAAATAAAGATTATTGCTTAAATATTTTATTGTTTTCAAAAATGTGTGTTGAACTATCCCTTGATGCCTTACAATGCTTGCCAAGCTTATTACAGTGGCTTCTAGTCAGTTATATAGTCTTATATGACATACTTTGCCTATTATCTCTTTAGTAAGGATTCTACAATATTAGAACTTGAAAATGTTCTAATTTGATGTTATCTTTTTATTAAGTAACAAGTATAAAATATAAGGCATAATTCTGTAAAAAGATAAAATTATAATTTCAGGGCAAAACATTCATGCTAATAGTTGAGTCTTATAATGTAAAGTTTAGACATACTTCCTGTGAATCGTTTTTGGTACTAACTGAAGGAAATTTGATTAAGATTGGAGAGTAAGTGACATGAAATAATTGGAGGAATGCAAAAAAATCTTATTCAGAAGTAATGGCAGTGTTCTAGCATTAATAATGACCTCTTTGGGTTAAATGATGCTCATTCCTGGTGTCTATTTTTAAGGTGTACATACCCAACTGAGATGGGTCTAAGTAATGTCTCTAACACCTTACCATCAGTGAGAGGTCCAAGAGGACTGCTTTCTAGAATGCAAAGATCTGTGGAAGAAAGAAGTAGGACCCAACCCCGAAGTATTAAACCTACTTCACCCTTGAATCCCCAAGTTTTGCATGTAAAACTTCCCCAAGAGGCATCGTCAAGTGCTACATGTAAAGTTTCAGTATGGCCAGAGACACCTGCACCATAGGCTAACTGAAGGTTAAGTCCTAGGCTGGCTGGGTGCAACACTTACCCACAGCATCCTGCTTTCAGCTGGTGATGAACATTTGGGATCTGCTATATATAACTGGAGGATTTGATTTTGTAGTATTTAACAATGTACATATTCTATAGAGTAAACTATATTTAAGTCATTCTTAAAACACATGTCCATGTACTCACAGCTGTCTGTAAATGAAAGGAAGGTCCCAGTTTATCTGGATGCAAACAGCACCTTGCTAGCCCCTAGTTTTCTATACAATACACTAAAGTCATGGACATTTCAGCTAGTTATTTTCATAATCTGCATCAGGATTTTTTTCCTCTCATTGTTTACCATTCTACCAAAACTTTCCAGAGAGCATTTTATAGGCAAGAAAAATTAACTTCTTTGAGAACAAACAAACTGCTATGGAGCATAAATGACCATACCCTGAAACAATTATCAGGCCAAGTTTGAAGGCCTGAGAGTCATCCTGTCCTTGGTCCTGCCCCAGCAGCCTCCTCCCATCCTCCCATCTCATCACCTCAGCAACAGAAACCCTCTGAGACACAAGTCACTCCACTGTGGCATTGACAAGAACGCATTCCCTATGGGTGGTCTGGCTTTTACAAGTGTTTAGACACAAATACATTAATGCGGCCATTTTAAAGCAACTGATCCTTCTATTTTTCACTGAAAAAAGAAATCATCCTAGCAGAGTTTTGCTTTCTAAAATACTGTTGCTTTTGCTGCTGTTGTTTTTAAATCTAGAAAATCCAAATACTGAGTAATTTTTAGATTGATGTTACCTGTTGGTTTCCCATCACAGTTCCACCATGCAGCCAGCTCAGGCATTGTATTCATGCTTTCAGCTCTGTGGTCTGAGCATCGCCATGCCCTGCCTCACTGCAATGCGGCTTAGTACCTAGTCAGTTCCCTGGTTGCAAGGAGTGCAGTCAAATGGCTTTCTACTTAGTCAGCATAAACTGTGAACACTCAGTAATCAGCTAAGTGAAGAGCTGATCCTGACCATCATAACAATTTCTATTCTAAATAGGTAAAACTTCAAAGCCTATTGCTAAGCAAAATGTGCTTTTAAAATCTTGTTTTAATTTGTTTAAAAAGAAACAGCTGCATTTAAAGAACCAGTTTTACATTGATATTTGTGGATGAAGTTGATCTAATCTACATGAGACATTGGTTGTATCCTTTCTATCACAGGTAGAAGTTGATCTAATCTACATGAGACATTGGTTGTATCCTTTCTATCACAGGCAGTTCAGGGTGTTAGAAACGATTAGGCTGTTCTCCTCAATTGCCAAGAACCCTCATATTATTGGCAACAGCCTGTAGATGAAAATGCCCAGTTCACTCATAGATTAGCAGCAGGATGCACTCAAAATCAAAGGGCCTTAGTTCTTCACATTGAGGTGACTGTTAAGGGAAGAAAAGCAGGGTTTTTCAAAGGTTCTTTCTGAGGTGTGAGCTCTAAGAAAGTCACAGAGGCTTCTTGAAGTTCTGGTGGTGTAGGCAAGGAGCAACCAAGTAAAATGAGTAGCTTTTCAAGGCAGAAGAACAAGTGTGTGAAAGAGACAGAGACAGAGACAGAGATAGAGACAGAGACAGACAGACAGACAGACAGACAGACAGACAGATAGACAGATCTAAGAGACAGTATCACAAAACAGAAAATAGCTGGGTCAATTTCAAAGGAAAGCTAAAGTGAAAAACAAGAGGATTTATGCATAAGACTGCTGCAGATGCTGGTCTTCCCACTCCTGAGCCTCCTGTCTAGTACCAAAAACAGCCCACCCACCTCCTGCCTCGTGGGATGTGTGTTTGGAGTTCCCCTCCTTGTTTTCAGAGCAATCCTTGTTTTGCTCCTTTGTTCAGCTTCTATTTTGCTCTCTCTTCTTCCCTGTAACCTCTGCCACTCTTCATCTGGCCCTTGCTCTGTGTCATGACCTTATACATGTTTTTTTTCAGGTCAGACATCCTTGAACTTCTCCCTGACCCTAGATCTTGTCCTAGCCACACTCTTAACCATAGCGCTACTGGCCAGAGGCTCCCTGGAAAGCTTCTTAGAGGCCGAGAGACAGTGATAGCCTCGCTGAGTAGCTTGAGCCATGCACTTAAATCCCTTATTGACAGCATCTTCACAGAGGTGGAAAGCGTGAGTCAATTTTGAACTTGAAAATTTTGCATGGTTTCCAAATGTCTTGAATGTATTCTCCTGTTTCATGTGATTATCACTCTGCAGCATGCTGCCGGCTACCTAAATCCCATGCAAATCACTTGCAAGCTGTAGGCTCAATGAAAACACTCTCCCACATGCACTATAAAAACCAAACATTATTTCCTACAAATCTAGCTGTAAGAAATGAAAAAGGGAGGTTATTATTATTTTTAATATTAATAGCAACTATTAACTGTTAATTTAGTCTAAATCATCTGGAAGGGAAATCTGTGCTGCTTGCTTGTTAGTTGAACAGAATGCATGATAATGTTCTGTTGTGTGCTATGTGGCATACTCAGTTGCTAGGTTACCCAGAACATCAGGAATTCAGGGAACAATGTACTTATATCTTTTTCAATTTTGAAAAATAAAATAGGTATTGACATAAAATACAGTGTGGCACTGAAGTAATTTTGTAGTGGAGAGATCAGAGGAAGGGGGCCTTTCATCTCCGTGACAGCAGTTTACTCCTCGTAGTGACTTACTGAGGGCAGGGGCAGGGCAGCACAACAGGATGTCAGTCTCTGGCAGAATGCTTGTGGTCCCTGTACCCCAGCAACTCTTTCTTGAGTCGGGCTCCCCAAAGCCATCCTGCAGCTGCTGTTCTGAGCTATGTCAACTGGTCCTACAGAAACCTATGACAGGTCCAGTGATGTATGGGCCTGAGAGGGAACAGCGAAGCCTTTCATGTTAAGAACAAATATGACAGATCATGCTAAGGTCCTCAGCCAGCCAGGGCCATGCCAGGAACTTCTTTATGATTATTATTATTATCACCTTCCTACTTGGAGATAATTCATAATTTACAGTGGGGCATTGTGGGACCCAAATGATTGATGCCACTTGGACATGAATTGGTGGGGTTAATAATGGTCATTCACTGTGGCCCAGCATGGGAGGAAGCACTTTCAGAATGGCTGTGTTCACTTTGATATTCTGCTCAGGACAGGAAGGTGGACTTCTCAGAGTCAACATTCCATCACATTCTGCTTCTGAAAGCATTCCCTGGGCCTTGATGACAACTAGGGACAGGGCACCTCAAAAGCTGCTCTGTTCTTTTCAGGAATACTTCTGATTTTGTTAAACGTTCAGCCCTATATGTCAGCACTGAAGTTCAACTGAGATGTGCAAGCTAATTCTCTGATGAAACAAGAGCTACTTTTGGAAATATAAAGCAAAATCCCAGATAGCAAATCTGTTCCATTCTAGCAGTGACTTTTGGTGGGAACCCAAGCTAGAGATAGTTGCTTCCATATTCTCTTATTTATTTATCCTGGGATTATTTTGAATGCCAACGATTGGGATAATACTCTTAATTTTTAAAGTGATTAAAATTAATTGAGCATACTGTAATGAAATTTAAAGTATGGAATGAAGGAAATTGAGATTGATTTTATTTCAAGGTAAAAGGTACCAAAAACAATTTTGTAAAACTTCAAAAAGTTGGAATTGAGTCTAATATAGAAAGCCAGGCATGCCTCATATCCCAGAACTCAGGAGTTAGAAACAGGATCAGGAGTTCAAAACCAGCCTTGGATATATAACAGGTCAAGGCCAGCCTGGGGTACAGGAGATCCTGTTTCAAAAATAAAGCACACAATGATCTAATTGTGAAATGAGGTCACACAATGAGCTGAAAACCAGTAGACTACCCTAAAATGCTTAGACTGTTTACCCTAAAATGCTACTCTACACCTAAGTATACTAAGCAGTGTGTGTTGACAAAAGTTTTCCAACACTAGCATGAAGTGCTATGACAATTAAGAGGAGCTATTCTCTGAGCAAGGCCATAGAGAAGGCTTCTACAAGTGCTTCATGACAGTACAGACCTTCAGGAATGATCGAAAGTCAGATAAGAGTAAAGTGCTTCCAGTGCCATAAAAATCATGGTGGGGGCCATCTTTTTCTGTTTGCAGTCACTATGCCTTTGTTTTCAGCACTGCTAAGAAAGAGAGCCACTCTTTAAAATGATTAAACTTGGACAGCTTGTGCCATTAAGTAGTAGCATTCATTTTTCTCATACATCACAGTTCACCTGTCCCTCTGAAACACATTATCAAGCCATCACCATATAAGCATCATTCATCTTGAGTTTTCTTTTTAACTTTATACCTACATCCACCAAAGGCCCTAAAGCACTTTAAAAACAGACGATATTATTACTGCTTTACTGGCAAAGACATTGACTTGTTTCCACTATGTCCCCCCCCACACTGTCCCTGGAATGATCGTCATGTACTAGAGATAAAGTTTATTCTTTGTGAACAGAAAAGGCACAAGCGCAGCATGCCTTCTTGGGTAATGAAATAAGACAGAATTGCTTCATAAACACACAGTTATGCAATAAATAGTGAGCAACATCATCTCTAACAGCACAACAGTGTCTTCAAAAAGCAACTGAGTGTAACATCCCACTTCTTTCAAATCAGAATCCATCCCTCTTATTCACTTTTAACAGACTTCCACAGCCACCTAAAGGAATTCCAGATTCATCAGTATGACATACATTGTCCCTCCACCATTTTACCATGAACTAAACGAAAACGTCACCAGATTTCTTCTCTGTGTGAAATCTCCACAAGTTGGTCACAATAGAAAGTTCTCAGCAAATTCCTGAGAAAGCCAAAGTAAAGCTATTGTCCTAGTGGGGTAGGTGTAACATTACCCTCTCTCTCACTTGCATCATTATCTACCCCATAGATATGTACAATCTATAAATGCATCCATGAATTATAATCTATGACCCACATATGAGAGAGAACATGAGCTGTTACATTTTCAGAGTCTGGTTTATTTCATTTAGCATAATACCTTCCATTTTCTTGAATATGTCAAACTTTAATCTTCTTCTCCTCCTTCTTCTTCACTGTCATCTTCATGTTCATCTTCTTCCTAACCACTCCTCCTTCTCCTTTTCTTTTTTAAATACTCTCTGAAACACTGACTGCCCTGAACTTGCTGCATAGAGCAGATGGGCCTTAAACTCAGAGAGATCTGCCTGCTTCTGTCTCTCACATTCTGGAATCATTATGGCTAGCTTTAACTTTTCTTTATGGATGAATAAAAATCTATTAAGTATACATACCACATTTTTCTATACCCATTTATCTCTTGATGGATACCTAAGAAGGTTTCATTTCTTGCCAACCAACAGAATACCAATGATAATGGATGTGCAGTATCTCTGATGTATCTTAGAATCCTTCCACTAAAGTGCTTAGGAGTGCTATAGCTGAGTCGTTTGATGGTTCTACATTTTGAGAAGCCTATAGGCTGATCTCCATAGTCACCATACTAGTGACTATGTCCACCAACATATGTTACACTTCCACCAACAAGGTATAAGAGTTCCTCTTTCCCCACATCCTCTTCAGTAGCTGATATCATTTGTGTTATTATCATTATGTTTTTAAATGGATGAATGCTTACATACATGTATGTGTACAACCTGTATGCCTGGTGCCTGCAGAGACCCATAAGTCTATATCAGATCCACTGAAACTGGACTTACAGAGAGTTGAAATCTGCCATGTGAGTCATGGGAACTGAACCCAGCCCTCTGCAAGAGCAGTCAGTGCTCTTATTCTAACTTCTAAGACTCCTGTTCATCCTTGATGCTAGCCATTCTGATGGAAGAGAGATGGAAACCCAGAGTAGCTTCTACTTGCATTTCAAAATGAGACATTTATTCCAGAACTTAGAATACACACAAATGTCAAGGAAAGAGTGCAGAAATGTTGTTGCTTCTTGCTTCGGATGGTCAGAATGGTTTTGGAGGGAATAGGTTGGGGAAGAAAACTGGCAAAAAGTTAGGAGACAATTGTAACTTGTATGCATCTTTATCTCTGGTCTGGCATTGTGGCAGCACATCTCAAGAAGCTTCTGCAGAAGGCTGCACTAGACACAGTTTTCCCAAGATTGTGCCTACCATGTGAATTTGTTCTCCTGTATGTTTTATTTGCAAGGACTGGAGACTTCTGCTTCCATTGTTACTACTGAGGAGTCAGTTGCCATCACAACTCCTGATGCTGTGTAAGCTATTCTCTTATACTTTTCTACCTATGTCCCGGTTGTCCTGAGAGATCCTGATGAGTGATTTTATGGATTCTACAATAGCCCATATTTTTAATATAAGGTGAGTTCTTTTGATACAGAAATCTATGTCCTTTAGTTCTGAGATTTTTATTCAATTTCTTTGTTGAGATAATTACTTGGAGCTTTTAGGAGGAGGGTTTTCATTACTGTGAAGAGATACCATGAGTTAGAACAACTCTAATAAAGGACAACATTTAATTAGGGTAGTCTTATAGGTTTAGAGGTTCTGTCCATTAACAAGGCAGAAAACATGGCAGTGTGCAGACAGACATGGAGCTGGAGGAGCTGAGAATTCTATATCTTGTTCTGGAGGCAATGAAGAGACTAACTCTTCCACATTGGACCACACTGGACAGAGCTTCAAAGCCCACCCCACCCCCCATACAGTGACACACTTCCTCAAATCCAACTTTCTAACAGTGCCACTCTCTCTGGGCCAAGCCAAGTATATTCAAATCACCACACTTGCCTTTCTTTTCTTAAAATTTTATTTAATATTTGTAGTGGATATAGCACATTTGGGTCAAATTAATTCCCTGTTTTCTACTCTCCAATTCATCCTTTATCCTTCCTACCTCTTTTCCCTCCCAATTTCATGTCTTCTGCTTTTCTTATTGGGAACTTTCCTCTGACATAAAGTGTTGCTCATTCACATTTAAATGTAATTTAATTTATGATGTGGCATATGTGTGGTGTGTGTATATGTGGTGCATGTTGTGTGTATATGTTTGTGTGGGGGTCAGGGGTGTTGTGTGATGTATCCTTTGAACAACCTTTAGAAATAGTGTGTGGAGGCAGAATTTATCAGTTGAAGAGTTTCACAGGGTTGGGTTTTCAACTAGCTTTCTCATTTCTGGCACAAGTACCTGAGAGAAATTATTTAAAGAGAAAAAGGTTTTATTTATATTCCAGGTTTCAGAAATTTTATTGCATGGCCAGACAATTCCACTGTTGTGGTTCTGAGACAAGACTGAAACACCTTGATCATGAACATGTAGCAAAACAGCTGTTCACTTGGTTGAAACTAGTCAACAGAGAGAGACTAAAGGACAATGACAACTAGATCTGCCTCTCAAGAGCATGCCTGCCAGTGACTGGCTTCTTCCAATAGGCCTACCTCCTTCTAGAAGTGTCTAGAACCACATTTTGCATTCATCCAGGGATTTAACTTCTCAAGACAGAGTTATTATAATTCAATCATTTCCTCAAGGCTGACTCCTAACTGCCTTTTGGAAGGACATTTCGCTTTCAAAATATGTTCTGCTTTTTATTAGGATATATTCTCTGTTAAAAAACATGTTTCAAAACAAAACCAAAAAACAACCTGAAGTCTGCTTCAATATTCAATATACTCCACTTGAAATTCTCAATGCTTTGAGTAGGAATTGAGAGAACCAGGCAATGAAATGAACCTCCTAACAAGAAGCAGTGACTCTTCAATCCAGTAATACTGAGGCAATACAAAGGAAGCGCACTGAGGTTTACCCCATAAGGGTAAACCTCATTGTCAAATGCTCTGCAGATTTCAATTCAACACACCTGTGTCCTGGTTATTCACTGTTATGGGGGCTTCTTGGTGGAGTAGTAATGAATGTCTACAGTTCATTTGTCTGCATAGAGGTCGTGCTGTGCCTGGCAGTACTGTCCACTGCTCTTCAGAAACTCCATAAATGTGTGACCGAGAACACCACAGAGGAATATGTCTACTCATTGAAGATTGTAGCCTAATCATACAGCCGGTTCCAAGGCGGCATAGGCGGCTACAGCAAGGCAGGCAGCAGTGGGCGTCAAGGGGTGGCGGCGTGTCTTGTGCAGAACATGTAGAGTATGCTCTTTAATCTAGTAAATATTTTTAAGATGTAGAGATACATTGTTGTAGCTAACCAATTCTTAATCAAAATTTCTGAAATTTTGTGTTTTCCATACCTATCAGAAGTTTTCCAACTTGTTTGAATTATGGTTTCCCGCTTCTTTTTGCAGTCCCTTGCAAAAAAGAAAAAGCGGGATCTGCTAATGAACCAAGCAGAAATATTTTATACGCCTTTTGAGCTATGTAACTTAATAATTGGATACTTGATCATTTGCTTTATTATGTAATCGATAAAATGGTGATGTGTATTAATGTTAGTTCAACCATATATTTATACTGTCTGGGAATGTGTGGTTATAGTTATCTGGGAGAAATAGTTTATCAGTGTTCACCAGCTTGTAAAATCTTAGTGTGAGAGCTTCAACATCTAAATAAATGATGAAACGCAAAAAAAAAGAAAAACAGAAAAAAATGTTTTCTTGTCATCTATACAAATAATGTTCTTTAATCACACACACACACACACACACACACACACACACACACACACACACACACATCTCCTGGCCCCTCTGAGGGATGCTTTCTGTCCAAACCAAAATAGACCCAAAATAGACAACTAGAAGAGGGCCTTCACTCTAGGTAACAAAAGTATACATTCATATTTTCTTTTCTTGATACAATGATTTTTCGTAAATCATCAACATTTTTCCCCATAGCTTCTTCTGTGTGTGTATATCTTTTTAAACTGCCCTTCCTCATTAGAGAATCATTTTAAACAGAGAATTTTTTTCAAATATGTTCTTTTAACTGCTGCTGTTTTGTTTTATGTATTTTAATTGAAGTTTTAAATTTTGTGCTTGCACCCCGTGGAGTAATAACTACAAAGAACAGAATTTTATTAATTGGAAAAATAAATTTGAAAACAATGACCTAAATAAGTTAGACAGGTTGTAGATGTTCTTCCAAGAAATATACAAATATCAGTCCATACATGTTCCTATGCATCTTTAAGTCATTTGAGTCTTTTTATACAATAATAAAAATCTAAACTACTCTCAAAAAAGCACCTCATTCTTGGACCAGTTCAGTTCTGTTGTTGAAAGAAAGTTTTCATGTGGAAAAAAATAAATCACTAATTGGTGACCATTGAGTAATTATAGTATAGTCCATTCTGTTAGGCACTAGAGAGAGAAAATCAAGTCAATAAAAACAATCACTTCTAATCAAGAATTTTAAAATCAAGAGACAGACACACAAACTGTTTGAAAACATTGTAAATGCTGCTGGAGGGTGCATGGCTATGCATGGAATGTATAGAGGCAGAGGTAGGAGAACTGCAGAGACACTTCCAGCTTGGTCCACACAGCAAACTCCAGACCAACCTACGGAGCAAGAGCTTGTTTTAAAATGAACTCAATAATTAATTGAAATAAAATTCAATTTAAATACAGGATAGAGGGAAACCCTTTAGTGTGGGGAAAGCAGGCTTTTTTCAAGAAGTAAAAAATGAAGTTAGCTGCATTTTCATCACTGATAATTACCTCAGAGAAACAAGTCAAAAGGGAGAATGTTCTTTTTCGCTCACAGTTTTAAATGTATCAGTCTATGGTCATTAGCTCCATGTTCCTGAGCCTGAATAAGATGGAACATCTCAGTAGAAGGGCATGATGAAGCCAACCTACTACCCGTACAGCACCTAGGAGGCAGAAAGAGAAACTAGAGGGAGGCAAAACAAGTTACATCTCTGCAGAGCATACCCCTTGTGACCTACTTCCTCCAACTTGGCCACACCCACTCCTTGTCATCATCTACCAGTAATACCATGGCACTATGACTACTTCCGTGAATGAGACTAGAGATAACCATTTTTCAGTGATTAGTTTCACCAGCTACTAGCATATTAGTCATTCAAGAGATCACTTCATATTCAAAATGAAAGCTAATAATTGTAGTTGTAGAGTCAAATGTCCAAAGCTTGCTGTCCAGGTTGCAACTGTAAGACCCGACCCTCAGCTTCTTAATAATGCAAGGACCAAAGGTTAGTGCAAGCAGCAAAATAAAGATGGGACCTAATTTGATTCTTCTCTCTCTCTCTCTCTCTCTCTCTCTCTCTCTCTCTCTCTCTC